>NC_088932.1:21705000-21725000 GCF_038396675.1 Hydra vulgaris | reverse complement strand
TAATAATGAATTTAAAGAATACCACTTTAGATCACTTTCGCTCATCGGCGTTAACTAAATTTAGTTAAAAATCTTTTGAAAAAGTGCCTTAATTTTCTATAGATCCTAGTTCTAATCGTTTCTGACCTATATTAGCTTTATATAGTTGTCAAAATACAATATTTCTATCAATTTTTACAAAAAATACAAGAATTCCGACCAAAAAAGAACTTGCAATCAAGAACAAGCGCCAATAAACGATCGGAACAAATCAAATTTTTAATCTATGATGTTCATTTTACCTAAAAATCGTGCTTATTTAAAATCTTATTTGAATTTGGACAAGCGATTGGGATTTTAAAAAGATTAAAAAAAAAAAAAATCTACGGTCTGGGTTTTTTTCGCTTTAAAAATTTATATTTTATGATAACGCAAAATTTATCATTTTATTTTTTTCGTCTTTTCATGATTCACAGACCTGATCATTTAATGGAAATATGTCGTAGTCAACAAAATATCATACAGACGCTATAGTATTTTAAAATGAGGGCATCAACTAAATTTAATCGGCATATATAAATATCTAGTAAATTAGGTATTTAAGTAAAAAAATATATTTAAATACAAAAACAAGTTTTTTTACTTTTTTTTTTTCAATTTACAGATATACATTAAATATCTACTTAAATTTTGTATTTGTAAATTTAAAAAAAAAATTTTTTTTGTAATTATTGTAAATATTGTTAAAAAAATAATTTTTTTAATTATCTTCGTTTATGTTTTACGCAAATATAAAATATATAATACGCTTCGTTGCATGTTTGATTTTTGATTTTTTTGTTGTTATTTTCGGTTTACTTTACCAGCTAACTTATTTTACCGAAATTATTAATAAATCTTTTAATATAAAAACGTTATTAACTTATTTTAAATTATAATATTTATTAATATGCAAATTTTATTTGTAACTTTCCTAACTTAAGATAAACAGCAAGAATGTAAATAAAGATTTTTTTGAATAACAAAAATAAATTAATGAAATAATTTATTAAAAGTATTGAACAATTTTAACTGGAGAATAACTGACCTCAATTAAAAATTAAAAATTTTTTTTTTTTAACTTTTAAATGAATGATCTTGCTTGTTAGTGACGACACGTTTTTTCACATTAAAAAATTGATCTTAATTCTTAATTCATTAACTTAATTCATTTCCTTGTCGTGCGTACTAATTGCGTTTTTTACTCGTCTAGCGCAACACTGTAAATCTGAAACTGATTTAATTTTTTTTTTTCCATGATCTTAAGAACCTTTGGGAATTTTAAACCAAGTGGGAAACCGCATTATACGCGGTGCCATCAGGCTGGCTAACACCCTGATATATATATATATATATATATATATATATATATATATATATATATATATATATATATATATATATATATATATATATATTTATATATATATATATATATATATATATATATATATATATATTATATATATATATATATATATATATATATATATTCATTACATCTTTTTTTCGCTTTTGAACATTCTTGTTTAAAGCAAATGAAAAATAAGCAATATTGTGAACACTTCTGCTGTTAGTTTCCAGTTGTTTTAAGGACCAAGGGTGGTCCTTAAAACAACTTTTTTTCAAAAAAGCTCCCACCCAAAAAGTCTGCTCCCACCCTCTAAATATGTTCTATATAATAAAATAATTCTAGAATTAAAAAATTAAACATCAGGCGTCTCCCTATAATTATCAAAAATATAGTTCTTCAAAAGTATATCATGTTGGGTCTCAAAATAAACAAAATTATATAAAAACTTCAAAAATAATCATCATTTTATAAAAAAATTATATTTTTTAGAGTTCACGGCCTAGAAAATGATATCTTTAAACTAAGACTTTTTCTTTTTTTTTTCTTTATGTTTTTCATAAAATGATCATTATTTTGTTTTGATAATTATAGGGACCCATCTGATGTTTAAAGGTCTTAAGCTACCTCTAAAAATATTGTTTTTTTTTTTCAAAAAAGTTTTCATTTTAGTATTATTGATTTATATATTTAATTCTATTGACTATATTATATATTTAGCTTTAGTGACATTGGTGACTCTCATTCTTGTTAGACAGACAGGACAGAAAACCCATAATAAACAACCATAATAAATAACAAACCCATAATAAAAGTGGTAAAGCTGTTGATGTTGCAGCTGGATTATAAGTAAGAAAAATTGATTCAATTTTAAACGCAGTGAACAGATTGATTGATCTTTGAGTAACAAAATCTGATAAATCCTTTTCCTGAAAGTAGTCAACTAATTTTGAATCACTCTTCTGAGATCAGTTTTTATTGGTGGTTTCTTGAGAGCAACAATCATAGCCTCTTTCTCGCTACTTGGAACCAAAGCAGAAAATAATGCAAGTCAGAAAATAATCCAATCAAATTTTCACTCAAATACCACATATGTCCTCTCATTTTCTAAATTGCAGTATCTGCTACCTTTTTGTCAACAACATGATAAGACTCTAGAGTTTGTAGTAGACAAAGTTTTATGTATGGAGCATCAGAACTGTTTGGAGCTTTAAGCCAGACTTTTGTATTAATTGTTGTAATGAAAAGACAGATCTGACGAAGACCTTGTAGTTCATATGCTGTAAGTTTGAATTGTCTATGGAACAAATAGATTTAAAGACAGTATATTCCTTTTGCCATCCACCTGGAACGATGATAGGCACGTGGAGGACTGAAATGAGTTACATCATCATTCTCACCCAGTGCAATTAGTGTCAGTTGGATGAGCTCCAGGTATTCTTTTTGGGGTTTATTTTAAAAGGAGAGTTGATTTCTAAGAATTTCCGTCATATTTTTCTTCTGGTTTAGCAAAATGCATTCACCAACTGTAAGTTCAGATTTGACTTCAATGTCAGAAGCCTCAATTGTACTGTATTGGGCAGTGTCGATTAGTTTCCAGTGTTCCTTGAACCGACAAAATATTCCCATCTGTGGTCTTGAAGACTGGAAAAATGAGTCAAATACCGCAGCCAAAATAATTTCAAGGATCTGATGCCTGCAGGCAAAAAAATTAAACGTTTATCATATGCCTGCTGAATGATAGTAATAGCACCGATGTGAACACCAGTGTTTAAACTTGTTGTGTCAAAACAAAGACCTGCCAGCCAATCCGGAACATCTTTCCATTTTTTCAATACTTCAACAACCGAGTTTCCCATAATCTCACTAGTACCCACAGAAAGTTTAGGAATGGCCAATAGTTTTTCAACGTTTAAACCTGATCATTTAAGTACCTAGCCAATAACCATTTCAAATATTTTTTTTTTGAACTGGTCTAATATACATATATTCATTAGGGTACAGCGAGAATTTTTTTTTCTTCTAAAAGCTTAAGAAAAGGTGTATTCTTATGTAAAATCAAATTTTAAATAGGGTTTACTTAAAAATATTTTTGATTGGAAAAAGTTTTGATACCCAAATTTGCACTTTTAGAAATTGCAAAATTTAGTAAAATCTTATTTGTCACACTTGTCCTTTATTATGTTTTACATGTCCTTCTTTTTCATTGGGATGAAATATTAAATGCAAATAATGTATTTAGACCAGCTGCAATTTTTTTTTATACTTGTTTCAAAGTCATTATCTTGCATGAATCCTACCAGCAATGCAGATTCTGGACATTTTAGGGGAGGGGGTCTTCAATTTTCAATGAGGTTTTAATGATTAACAAATTTGCTTATAACAGTTTTTTTTTTTTTGTTTCATTAGAAATAAAGGTGGTGCCAGTGATGCGGTTCCCCAAAAAACAGGAGGTTTATCCCACCTTACCCAAATAATATTTTGATAACACTACTATAACACTATTAAAAAAACAATAAATAAATAAGATATCTTTCAAATCTATTGACATTGAAATACATATATATATATATATATACATATATATATACATATATATATATATATATATATATATATATATATATATATATATATATATATATATATATATATATATGTATATACATATACACATATATATATACATATGTATATATATACATATATATATATTTATATATATATATGCATATATATAAGTTGTATATATATACATGCATATATATACGCTGTATATATATATATATATATATATATATACATACATACATACATACATACATACATACATACATACATACATACATATATATATATATATATATATATATATATATATATATATATATATATATATATATATATATATATATAATTTGCTATATAAACAAAGAAAATATTTATTTTTATGAAGTTATATTTACCTCAAAGGATGCTTTATCATCTTGTAGTTTTTTCATTCTTTTCTCATAAGCTTTTTCGTCACTGATTTTTCTCTTATATTTTTTTCTAAGTTTTGTTGTCTCAATCTTATCAGCATGTCCCATCTGCATGTCAAACTTTTCACCTGTCTTATTTCTTTGACTGTATAACCACATGAGCTCCATAGTTGGAATTTTTTTAGAAAAAATACAGAGCAAATTATATGTGCTTTACTTTTACAATTTTGGGGGGAAAAACACCCAGACAGATCATGTTCATACAGAAGTATCTTATGAGGACATGTTATGAGGTCCATTAGCTTAAAGGGTTTTAATTCTATAATAAAGCGATTTCTCACCAATAGTAACTGGCTGTTGAAACTTAACATTTGCTTTTCTCCATTGAGCAAGAACAAACGGAATCAGATCGCTAGCAAGATCTTTGTTAGAATATTTATTATGGTATATTGTTCTTTTAGTAAAATTCCTTTTTGAATAACTGCTCTGTTTGTAGGCAGCTCACTAGGAATAAAATCTTTTCCAGGTCCAATAAAATATGAAATTGCAGTGGTGGATGATCTAGTCTTAACTTTCGACATTTATAAATATCTCGATTAAATAACTAATAACGAATAAAATAGTAACAGACTACGATCTTGTATTTATACAGCGGAGAGCCAAGTGAAAATATCTTTTAAAAATAATTCAGCGCTGCCCTTATTAGGAGACTTTATTACATAAACCGTGGAACAACCGTGGATTTTATTTATTTTATAATAATTTAAGTTTTTTTCATTTTAATAATGTGTAAATATGAAAATTTGGGTATCAAGACGTTTTCTGATCAAAAAATGGTCCATAACAAACCTTCCTTGAAATTAAATTTTACATAGAAATACTCCTTTTCTTAAGCTTGAATTTTATTTTTTTCAAAAACATATAAATCTCACTGTACCCTAATATACATACACACTTTAATGTCATCATATAAAGTTCTTATTTTTAACAATTTTATCTTATTTTATTTTAACAATTTTATCTTATTTTATTTAGCATTTATTTTAGTTTTTTATGTTAAACATAAATAATTCATTTCAATAAAACATATCAATTTTAAATAAAAATGAATAGTTAACTTACTCCAATTGGAATCAGTTTGTCTAAAACATTTTATTCTCTTTAATTCTTCTAATTGTAAATATAACCAAAAAATATTGTAAATTTAACTGATTAAAAAAGCGCTAATTAATTCAAGTACTTTTTAATTAGTTCTCCAATTGCTCTAAAAAAAAATTTGCTTTGTTAGCGACAAAAAATGCTTGGACAGACTAAAAGACTAAAGGCAAAACTGGACCAAAAAATTTTGCACTGTACTTAAAAATTATTTCACCAGTCATTTTTAACTTCTTAAGAATTCAAATGGACTAAGTAAATTAGAAAACAAGCAACAAACAAACATTTATTCATTAAAACTACTAATAATAATTACAAATTTAAGCTAATACTAAATTGTAAAGTTAAACAAAGAACAATTCTCCTCAAAAGGTTAGAAAGATTTATCAATTCTAACTTGCTTGCATACCTTGTTTGCAGGCCTTACTTGAAAGACCTTGCTTGAAATTACCACCATGTAGTAGTGGTGTTGTGGTAGAGCGCTCACCTTATATGCGAGAAGTTTCGAGTTTGATCCCCACCACATCCCTAGTAGTACCACACTCAAAGTGTTTCGTGTTTCAGAGTTATAGAGTTGAGAGAGGGTTGTAACCACAAAAGTAGCCTCCTCGACTGTAGTGGCCTTGGGGAGGTAAATAGTTTTTTTTAAAAAAACCTGAACTTGAAGAAACATTTTCAGTTTTGAAAAACTTGTTTAAAGTGTTATGAGACAACAATAAAAATTGAATGTTAATTGTTGCATAAATAAATATTTAGTAATTTATTCCTTATAAGGCCAAAATGCAGGAGCTAAAATGCTTTATTATAAATGTTAAATTTCTTAAATAAATTTTTTCTTCAATATTAAAATATATTCTTTACATTTTTATTTTTAGTTTCTGTTTCTCCAAAAAATGATGTTAGTATCAATCTTGTTCCATCATTGGTTTCAGATATGGAGAGTCTTTCTGTAGATCCTAAAAATTGTAACACTTTGTCATTGCAATCTTCAGTATGTTAATTTAATTATATTACTGTGTAACAAATATTTATTATTGTTTTGTCCTTGGGTTTAAAGTGTGTTTTTCTACTTTGTTGAACCAAATACAAATAAAAAATAACTGTTTTTCCACAAAAACATTGCTTTTGTGACTGGGACAATGATATTTTAAAATTTGTGTGTTTTTGAGAAAGTACTCATTTTGTATCGAATATTGAGCATTCTTCTAGAATATTCCTGAACTACTATAATTTAATGAACCAGATGGTTAGAGAGTTTTTTAGAATATTCTGAAACTTTTAAATACTTCCTTGACTTGAACCAACATTTTATTTTGTGTTATTGGTGAATAAAGAAATAATGATTTAAATTTAAAAAGGAATTATTTACTTTTAATAGCATCATGAGGTTGTGTACATTTACTCAATACATATTGCTGCATGTGCAGGAAAATTATTAATACTAGGTTGAAAAAGTATTCTGTGGAATTCTTAAAATGTGTGATGCCAGCATGACATACTTTGACATGCCTGTCAGGGATCAGACAAGTCCTTGGCACAGCATGCAAATATTGCAAAAGAATTCTTAAAGGTAAGTTGAATAGTTGCTTCTTGCTTAGTTGTGCTTTATTTTGTATAGTTTCAATGATTTAGATATATACAGTTGATTATTAAGAAATTACAAATTTATATAATTGATTGTATGTACTATGTTAAAGGTTTGCACTGGGAAAAAAGCTATGAAGTTTGCTATCCTGTGAGAGCTGATAGAACGCTCAAACAACTGCTAATTATGCATTGTTTATCCCACAAAATGTTGCTTGGGTTCTGTTTTGACTTTAGAAGAGATCATTTTTAGTAGAAAGCAGCAAGTCTGAGAGCAAAGATGATATTGGAGACAATTTACAGTTTTGCAGGTGTGGTTGAGGCTATACTTCCCTAACTAGAGATGTAGGTCTTAATAAGTCATAGGCTGAGCTTCTGATATACACGCTCAAACAGTGGAATTTATTAGATAAAAATCACATTTATTAGATAAAATTTTCCAACTTTTTCCATCAGAAAGGTGGGCTGTGCTTCTGCAACAATGTGGTCAGGCTTTTCTAGACAATTTGTATCACATGTAACCTGAGTGAATGGTGCCTATTTATAGCCAGTTCATCCCATACCTTTTTCTCCCTGTTATGCTTCACAACAGAAACAACTTCTATTCTAATGGCTCTCTGTGCATCTCAAAAAAGACTGCACCAGTGTCAAGATGTAACTGAGTGCCTTGAATCACGATGACTATGGATTCGAGGTTTTTGGAGACTTCAAAATGGTGTCATTCCTCATGGTGTCATTCCCAAATTTCACACAATATTCTTGTTTCATTTGCCTATGGGACATTCGTAACATTAAGTCACACTATCACAGAACGACCTAAGGACAAAAGCAATGTGGACATGAAATCTGTGTATGTAATCTGTAGACAAAAGCAATGTGAAGTGAGAGTTGCTGATAAAACCTCAGAAAGTTCTTATGCCATCACTGCATATCAAGTTTCGATTTATCAAGCAGTTTTTAATTGCTTACAATAAAGAGTCAATACCTTTTAAGTACCTCTAAGATCTTTTTTTGAAGCTGTCTAAGGTTGGTATCTTTGTTGAACTACAGATCGAGAAAATCATTAAATGTCAGAGTTTTGAACAGTTTTGTTGCAGTTTTTTAGGGCCCTAGGTAATTACAAAGCTAAAAACTATGTTAAGTTGGTTCAAATTCTTATAAAGAGTTATGTCAAAATAGGATGCAGAATATCAATCTTGTAGTATTGAATGTTCAGCAGAGTTATTTGTTTTACAAAATTATATAAATTTTGAGTACTGTAAAAAATTATATAAATTTTATTTACTGTTAAGTGATTATAAACAAGTTTTCTTTGTGTTGTGTTGTGTTCTTTGTGCTGTGATTATAAAATTAAAGTTTCTACTCATTGTTTTTCACAGTCTTTAGGCATAAGAAATTGAAGATTAACACTTAGAATCTAAGGGAAAAAAATTGTGTTACATAGTGTAATATAATGTACATAATTTTATAATAAGCTTAATTTTCATTCATTTGCTTTTTCTTTTTTTTTTACTTTAGATTACTTTTTTTTTTTTCTTATAATTTTTTTTATTTAGCAGAAAAATACAAAATCTTTTGAATTACTCAGTAAAATTAACGGAAAAGGATTGATAGCATATTATAGATTTCCTCGAACACCTTGTATATACTCAGGTACAATGGTTGCAGTTGAGATGGAATTTACAAATTCAAGCAATGCTGATGTTAAGAGACTAAGAATTGAGAATAAGGTAATAAATTGTAAGATTATTCTCCTTCTCCTCCTCCTCCTCCTCCTCCTCCTCCTCCTCCTCCTCATCATCATCATCATCATGATTATCATCATCATCATTATTATCATTGCCACCATCAAAATTATTGGCATCATCATTGTCATCATAGGTCAGGTGTAGCTCCTTAAGCATGGTGAAGGCAGTTTATCTAAGGGAAGAAAGACTGATATACATCTTCAAATCATTTTATGAGCTTGTAAACTTTTAAGTTTTGAAAAAAAATCTTTGGAAGTAAGTAAAAATACAGTAAAAATATTTTACTTTTGATTACATATAACAAATCGATATACATGGTGACATATAACTAACAAAGTTTATATTTTTCATTCTAAAATTACATAACTTTTTAGTTTAATGTTATCATTTTATAATTTTAGAAGCTGTTGTCTGGTGTTCTAATGCAGGAGTTCAATGAAGTTGGTAAAAATATGTTTGTTTAATTAAGGTTTTTATTTTAATAATTTGTTTTATTTTTTATAAAATGTTGTTATTGCTGCTAGTATCGGGTAATTCAACAATAAAGATTTAAAATTTGAATGTTTTGCTTTTTTTCGTACTTTAAAAATTTTTTGCGATTGAGATTTATGAGATTTGAAATTTGCAAAAGTCTTTTTTATTATTGTAAGAATTTTGCATTAAATAGATTTTAGTTTCCCATAGTATTGCAGTCACAGTTGCGGCTGCAGTTGCATCCAAGTGTACAACTGCAGTTACATCCAAGTGTGCAGCTACAGTTACATTTTTTGAAAGAGTCTAAATAAAACAGTTTAATAGTTTATGTTAGATAAATAAGAAGCACCATCTGGTAAAGTTATCCACCTACTCTGGCGTGTCTCTACTCTTCATAAATAATCACTAATCTGTTTTATTATCTCAGAATTACATGCATAAATACCATAATTAAACACACACAGAATTAAAAAAGATATGATTCTGCAAGTGTATGATAAAAAAATTGTGTGAAACTTTGTTACACTATTGACTTTCTTTAAAAGTTTTTATTTCTTAATTTTGATTATTTAATTTTACTGCATCGATGCTTTACATAGTATTTCCATTATTTTTATTTATTTTTGAAATAATAATTAACTTAAAACAACTCATTTTAATTTTTTATACGTTTTTTTTAATTTAGCAAGCATCTCTCCAAAAGAAAGTATAACAGTTACTGTTGGTATTGACTTTAAAGATACTGTTCAACCTGTAACATTTGATTTATGGTTAGTTTTTTTTATGTTTCTCCATTTAATTTTTTAAAATGCTTTTTATTATTCGCTAATATTTTTTTTATAGTTCTAAAATTTATTTTTATAACGATTGTTGTTTATACGTTTTGTCAATTTAATTATTGATGATAGTATATTTTCTATAGTTCTTGGTAATTTCTATAGTATTTGATATTTTTTATACTATTTGTTATTTCATATTTCAAGAAAACTTGTTTGTTAGGGCCTTAAGAAAAAAACTTGTTAAACAGTGCTACTAAGGAAGTGTCGTGGTCTTAACTCTGTATATTATTACTTAGGGATAAATATATACATTTTTAAACTTTTAAACTTTATCTTACCTATTGTTATACATTATTTATCTATAAAACCTTCTTTTGAATGTTTTACATATATATATATATATAATATATATATATATATATATATATATATATATATATATATATATATATATATATATATATATATGTATATATATATATGTATAAATGTATGTATACAAGTTAGCAAATTTCAGCACCATCGTAGCTGCCCATTGTACGCCATCGTTCCTGGCGTACAATGGGCAGCTATCAGATCAAACAAAAACACCCAAAAAAAATCATAAACATAATATCATATGGTTTAAACCTCATTTAATAAAAACGTCTCCACAAATGTTGCAAAAATGTTCTTGTATTTACTAGAAAAAAACTTCCCTAAGACACACAAACTTGACAAAACCTTAAACAAAAACACTGTAAAGGTTAGCTACAGTTGCACTGAAAATATAGAAAAAATTATAAAAACCACAATAAAAATCTTCCCAAGAATTGAAAATAATGACTCAAAATGTAATTGTCGAAACAAAGCAGAATGCTTTGTTTTGACAATTACATTTTGGAAAACCAGATATATAGCAACCACAAATCATCATTCAGTAATATTAAATACAAAAAGTCTACCGCTCTATCAAACTACATCTGGGATTCTCAAGTCTGTACCCCCTACTTAAATATTTCCAAAAGGTGCCCGCTATGTCTTTATGAGAAATTTGCTATTCCAAAACCTGAGGAACTGCTAAATAAAAGAATCAAAATTATATCAAAGTGCTGTCACAAAAATAAATTCTTATTAAAAAATTACAAAGCTCGCTACAAACCTAACTAACAACCAACAATAACTATACTAATCTACTTCATATATCTCTAGGCTAACTCATAAATTACTCACATACACAGCTATTTAATATTTTTTATAATATTAATTATATATTATAATATAAAGATATTTTCTTTATTCATATTTATACACTTACATACATATATATATATATATATATATATATATATATATATATATATATATATATATATATATATATATATATATATATATATATATATATATATATATATATAAATTTACATAATAAATTTACTTGTTTATTTACTTACTTTTTAACAGCACAGAATCTGGAAAGTTTACAGTTCAAATAAAGGTTCCTGTTGGAGAATTGGTGAGAGGAGTTTCACTTACTCAACATGAATTTACAACACAACAAAAGAAGTTGACCGGTATGACTGAGAGTAAACTTACATGTCATTTAACAGAATCACTTCCAGTTTTAGTATCTAAAATAACAGAAGCAGTTAGCATGACACAATCGCCAACAGTTAATGAGAATGTTTTAAGGTATGAAACTTTAGGGTTGATATGGTAACCCTACTAGTAATAAAAACATAACAAATAAAGACTAATAATAAAGACCAACTTTGGTTTTGATTAGTTAGATTAATCATAAAAATAATAGTTAAGGTAATCTTTTTTTTCTTTTATTTTTTAGATTTTCAGCCAACTTGATTTCATCAGGGTTACCTGTTCTTCTTTCTATTAAAAACGATGGAAATGATAGTCAAATAATTGTGAACTGTGAAAAGATCAGCATAGGATCGTTACTTGTAAAGGAAATAAAGAACGCTCTTTAATAAATCTCTTTTTAATTAACTTATTATTTTTTTTGTGTCTATATAAAATAAATTTAAATTGAGTTTTTAGTTATTGTTACTCTCTCAATAATTTTTGAATAAAATGAGTAATATATTTTGTATTTTTGGTTCTATTTAAATTGGTAAAACATTAGATTTTTTTTTTTTCTATCTTTTTCAATTTTGTTTTTGTATTTCAAAATGAATACTGTTTATATTTTTATAGGTTTCATTATATATGGATAGAAATGAGTTTGTTGTTTTTATTTTTTGAAAAAAACATTACACAATCTTTTGTTGCCCTATATAAATCACATTTTGTTTTTTTACATTTATAGTTAAATAAATATGAATTTTTTATGTAGTACATAAGTCCACTGCACACTTTTTTTTTTACTTACAAAACATTTGTGAAACTTTAATGTTTCATTAGGCAATCAAAAACCAGTATTATTTACCAGAAGACAAATCGTTATAACATGAATTGTATAACATATATTTAATACATTAAACCTGTAAATGTATACCACTCAACAGAAATTGTCATAATTATGTGACAGTTACCAATACACTAAATAGTGTAGATTTTTTTCATGATTTAATTCGGTTTTATTTTTTAGTATTACCTACTTTCCATTAAAATGGTTAAGTTGGATGCTATACTTTTAAAATACATGTCGAGGGAAGACTTTAGAGTACTTACTGCGGTAAGTTGTTTCTAGTTTTACAATTATAGTTCAATAATTATTTTTTAACTTTAAAATGCAATTACTATAATGCATTATTGTAAATGTAATGAGTAAAAATAAGATCAAGCAGCGGTCACTCTAACCTGGCATGATAATTTATTAACATCAGCCTCTATACTGAGAATTAGAATTAATGCCAATCTTTATCTGGTTTAAATATGGATTTCCTTTTTTTTTTAGCCATTGTTTATAATTTCACTCCATATTCAATATTTTTACTTTTACCTAATTTTTTTATTCTTTTTTATCATAGTTCTTTCTCAAAAAAAAAAAAAAATTCATATTCATTTTTTTTAATACATTATTTCTCTAACTCAATTTCAATTTTTCATTTTTATCTTTTTTTATTTCAATAATGCTTTTATCTCAATGTACCACAATTTTAATATTGCTCTTCCCTTATGTCATATATAAATATAAAAGTATAAATATTCCCTTGTAATATTTAAATATAAAAATTCCCTTATGTCATTGAATTTTATTTTAAAAAGGATCAAAGTTAATAGAGTATTTTACAAATTAAATAGTTATAACATGTTATCAATAATAAAAAGCATTATTTATAGAGTAAATTAGACTTAAGAAGAAATTTTGCTTAACTACATTTTAACATTAGACACATGTACCTTACTTAATGCCAAACAAAAAATTATTAAATATATGTATTATTAAATTTATAAAATTAAATTAAATTAAATTGTTATTATTGCACTTAATGATTTTACACAGGTTGAAATGGGAATGAAAAATCACGAAATTGTACCTTTGTCATTAGTTTCACAAATAGCCAGCTTGAAACATGGTGGCTGTCATAAAATACTAAAAGAACTTGTCAAGAACAAACTGCTTTGTTATGAAAACGGTAGACAAGGTATTGAATATTCATTTGATTTTTTCATTGGTTTTATAATTTTATGAGTTCAAATCCAAATCCTCAATCAATATATGTATTTTCTGTTGCTAGATAAATGTCTCATTTCCTGGGCCCCTTTTTTCCTAATTATTTTATTTTATTGCTGTATCATTTGTCTATAGTAGTATTAGCTTCAAAATCTCAGCACTCTCTTCACCCTCAGTACCCTCTTCACTTATCTGAAGCAAAGACTTCAAATGATTTTGCTTTAGACAGCTTCTTCAGTTATTTTTGATGCAATTTCTACAGGAAAACATTTGTTCTACATTCATATTTATAAAAGTGTAAATTAAAAATAGTTCAAATATATCAAGAATATTTTTTTTTCCTCTCTTTTTGTCCCGAATTTTTAAATAATAATTTTTTTTATTGTTATTTACAATGTATGTTTTTTAATATACTGTGTATATGTATATTATACATATACATAGTATATTAAAAAGTATATAATACAAATCACATCCCATGCTAATGAGTAAATCTGAAAAATAATAAATAACTTCACTGATAGCTTTGTCACAAGGTAACATCGTTCATACTTAATGTTCAAAAGTATAAATGAAGCTATTCAATACACAAACAATAGTGATTTTTGAAAAGATTTCTTTAAATATCACCTTTGTTTTAATTCTATCATGCTTCAATAAATATTTTCAATAATTAGTTTGTTTTGCTCAAAAACATGGTTAACTTGAGCAAATTAGGAAAGTATACCATTTTGAAAATGGTATTTTGAATCAATGATATATATATACTTTAAACAGTTTTTTATTATGGTTCACTTGTGTCATCAACGGAGTTGTCTGTGGAATTCTCAAGAAAAATTTCCAGCTTGACCATCGTTTGTGTAAATTCTAGATCAAAGAGTTCAAGAATTGATGGTCCATATCATCAACATCAAGATAAATTGGGTCAATGTCAACGACATCGAGATAAATTTATAGATGAATAGGGCTGATTTTCAATTGCTTTAAAAAACAATTTTGCTTGATTTTCTTTAATTTTGTAGTTGACGGTTCACATTGTGTCATAAATACATTAACTTTTTAAAGCAGTTTTCATTGTTTGTGACTGATCCTCTAAGTTCCACAAACTTTTCTTGTTTATGGAAAGCTTTTGCATAAGCAACAAAAGCTTGTGTATTTAAAATCAAAATGCTAAATTCACAGTTGCAGTTTGACTTTTTATAAAAGTGTTTTTACAAGCAATTGTGCTGTAGAAGTAGTTCATCAAAAGTTTTAGAGGCTTTTAAATTTTCAGTTGCATCTTTTAAAGCTAATTTAAGTTGATAGTTAAAATACTGTACAACTTCCAGCTAAGGTGAATCTAGCTCCTAGATTTAGGTTTGCTCCATCAATATTTACACCTAATAAATATTTATAAATATTGATAATGCAACTCTTTCAAAATTGTCCTACATACATTTAACAATACTATATACTATATACTATAACAGATACTGCTGAGTCGGTGCTTCCTTCACTGAAAATAAAGTTAAATCTATAATTTTTTAAATATTCAAGTAATTTTTTCTTAATTACAGTGTCAATTTAATTTTTTCAATAGGTACTGGTTATCGATTAAGTTACCCAGGGTATGATTATCTTGCTTTAAAAGCATTAGCTACTCGAGATGTTGTCTACTCAGTTGGAAATCAAATAGGTGTTGGCAAAGAATCAGGTAACAGTTTTTTTATTTTTTATTTGCTATCTAACCACAGTCAGCTATAAAAAATTCAATAAAAATGTTACAAAAAACTAGGGATAAATCGGAATTCTGTTCCGACCGGAATTTGTGACTTTTTTGTCATTCTGGTTCGGGCCGGAAATACAATGTTTCAGGCCGGAATGCCAAATTTATTTTTTACCTTTTTTTTAAGATATGTGACAGACGTATAGATAAAACATTGTCCTACAGGGTAATGAAAAACTATAGGTAAATCTAGGTAAAAAGTACGATAAATTCACAATGTAATTTTATTTGCAGTAATCAATTATATAAGGATTTCTAGAAGTTTATATATTGTGGTGCAAAAAAAAATCAAGTTTTGGGCCTTAACTAAATTAGCTCTTTTTTCATTAAAGTTCTTACCTTGATTTAAAATAATTATTTAAAATTTAAGTAGCCTCATTTCAATTGCTACTTAAATTTTAAATAATTAAAGAGTATAGGATGCCTTATACATCAAATATTTAAATTTTAACCTAAATGGAAAAATAGAAAACAAAAAAAAAATTGTAAATTAAATACTATGCAGGTCAAAACTTTCAATAAATAAAATTATAAGAAACAAATAAAAACAACATATTAGATTTAAATAAAACAAGAATCAAGTTAATGAAATAGGTTATATATATCAGGCCTTGTTTTAAATTAAAAATGCTTAACGAGAAATAGCTTAATGTGAATTTGACGTCATAAAATTCTCTTTATTTTTTTTATTTTTTAAAGACATTAACTTTTTAAAATTACTGCAATAATATTAATTAAAATGCAAAAATTAAATTAAAACAAGTTAAATATTATTCAACTTCTTTTTTATTATTTTTTTTTTAATGATTATTTCTGAAATTTCGTATTGCCACTTTACAAATGATTTTTTATTTAAAAAAATTGGCGAGTAACCAATAAAAAAATTATTTTAATTTATTTACTTTATTTATTAAAATTTTATTATTTTATTAACGATTTTGTTGTGAAAGCAAAGATTATTTCTCCAGACATTATTTATTAAAATTATATTGCTGTATATATCATTTATTAAAAAATAATTGCTGCGATTTAACTTGCGTTATAAAAAAAAGTTTAACTTATGTTTTGTGCAAGTTTTTGATGCAGCCGTTTATTTAAAATTTGATTGAGTAAAAAAAACAAAATGTTTAGGAACATGGTGATCAGCGGTCCTTAAAAACCTTGAAATATCTGGAAAAACACCCTTTTAGCAATAAATCCTGGAAATTCTTGAACTTTTTTCTGAAATCGTTCAATATTTCATTATCATGTTTTTACCTTTTACAGAAATATTATTAATATTGTGTAGGTTTCTACTGAATTTATTAATTATCTATTTTCTTAAATGCAAAAATATTTTTCTTAACTGTTACTGTCAGTATAACCAACATCTAGTAATTATTTAAAAAGTATAATGTCTAAGACGAAGAACTGTCATAAAGGCTATACAACAAAAAATATTCTTGGTTAAAATTTTGTATTTCAAGTTCTAAAAAAGCAAGCTATAGTTAGTGCAGAATGGATATTGATTCTAACATGGGAGTATCTGCCTTGGATTCTCATCCGACTGGTAAGAAGCATAAATTTAATGCAAAGACACATAATGCAGCAGATATATTCTTTACTGGTAGTTAATTAGTTTTTTATTTTAATTTAAGTTTTTTTACTTTTATTTAAATATGTTTTTTCCAGAAAGCTTGTAGCAAATTAATCGGCTGTGTTCCATCAGTAACTTACATAAAAGTTCTCCTAATTTGAAAAAATATATAAACTATAAATCAACACAGCCTCTTCTGAGGATCTTTAATCTCCAGCTCTGGTTACCAAAGTAGAAATAATATGGAGCTTGAATGTAGTAATGTTGCATTTTTCTTTAAGATCAGGCTTAAATTTAAATGAAATATTCAAATTTACATTCTCTAAAAGCACAATAGCATCAAAGTTTGCATTAAGCAAAACAAAATAATGTTGCCTTGTTAATTTTGGAATACACCATACTATCATGACTAGCTTTTCTCTGATGTCAGAGCATCACCAATCTTTGTTTTTCATATGATGAGAGTATGAGTGTTATCTTCAAAAATGAACAAATGGATTTCTGAATTAGTTACTGGAATTTAAGTTAAGTTGTAAAAGCTAGATATATTGACTCAAAATTCCACAGACGCCCTAATTCACAAAAAAATTTTGACAAACTCATTGAAGCAACAGAGGTGCTTGATCTTGGAAAACTAATTCAAGTATCATTAGATGGTCCTAATGTTAATTGGGTGGTTTTGAAAATGTTAGATAAACATAGACAGGAAAAAGAATATTGTGGTATAGTTAATATGGGGAATTACAGTTTGCACACTTTTCATGATGCCAGACAGCAATAATACATACATACATACATACATACATACGTACATACATACACACATAAATTAAGAGTAATTCAGCTTTAATAATCTTTTTATTATGTTGCAGTTTCTGTGCAACTCGCTAGGTAGAAGATGAATCTGTGGCTTCTAGAAGAATTGCTGTATGGCCAAACATGATTAAAATTAAAAAGTATTATGAATCAGTGTGCAAAAGCAGGCGTCCCAAAAACAAGAGCTATGAAGCTCTTTTAGATTATTATCTTGACAAGTTTGTACCTTAGCAAATGCAGTTTTTCAAAGATCTTGCTAAAAAATTGAAAAGATTCCTAGTTCTATTTCAAAAAGACAGACCTATGGTGGCATTTTTATTGAACAGTTTAGAAATATGTTGCATAATTTTATGAAAATGATTCTCATACCAAATATTTTAAAAGAAGCAGCAACATCATTTAGTTTACCAAAGATTGTAGAGATATCAAATGACCAACTAGAAGTAGACCAAATTGACATAGGAAAAGCACTGAAATGCAAAGCTTTCTTTATTGTTGACCAGAAGAAAATTAATAAAGAATGTAGGCAGATTATCATAATGTTATTGGAAAATTTACAAGAAAGATACCCATTAAAGTATTCTGTGGGGAGCAATGCTTCATCTTCAATTGCGATGCTTCGTCTCCAAATGCAAGGGTCTTGCTGAGAGATTAAGTGCATTAAAATGGCTTTCAACTGATGTTGTAGATAATGCATAACAGCAATTTGATGAATTTTTTTGTGCAGAATGTGTTCGATTTAGAGTCTTTGAAATGATAATAAATAAATTTTAGTCTTTTAATGAATTAACTGATTCTGTTGATAAATTTCTTGGTGTCTATTTGCACTAAACTCAAAAGTATTCAGCATTGTGCAATAAAATGAGAATTTAGTGTTAACAAACAGTTGTTAGTAGAAAATCTACAAGAAAGATCTTTTGTTTCCCAAAGAATAGTTTATGACCACATCAATTCCCATGACATTGTTATTCATCAGTATCAGCTTCCTGGTGATCTTTTAAAAAGTTAAAGAATACAATAAAATAGGTACAATTCAGTGTTGAAGGAAAATAATGATCAGTTAAAGGTAGACAAAGTAAGCAAGAAACCTAAATTGATTATAAAGTAACAGAAATTTTGCAAAATGCAGCAAAGTTCTTAAAACTGATCCTGATGAATTGAGCATAGAACCAGAAGAAAAGCGAAACTTTACTATCTTTACAAAAGATAATTCCTTTAGAAACACAATTTTAGGATATGAACTGGCAATTAAAGCGCTTGATATTTCACTAAAAAAAATTGAATAATCTAAGAAAGAGATTAAATAGAAGTGTTTGATAAACTGGTATATATATATATATATATATATATATATATATATATATATATATATATATATATATATATATATATATATATAGTAAAAAAAACTAAATAATTATAACACTCGATTTATTTTAAACATTACTCAGAGTTTCATGCAAATAGCGATCATCAGATGTTACAAATCTCAAAAAAAACAATGACAAAAAAAAAATATATTAAAAATACAGTGAAGTGTCTTCTTTAATGACATTAAAGTTCAAACTATGTCTGGGATTTAAAAAACAATTTTAATGAAACCCCTATGCTAACATGGTCTATTCTCAAATCAGTACCCCCCCCCCCCCTACTCGAATATTTCCAAAAGATGCCCACTATGTCTGTATGAGAAATTTACTATTATGTCATATCCAAAACCTGAAGAACTGTTAAATAAGAGAACCGAAATTATATCAAAGTGCCGCCACGAAGATAAATTCTTATTAAAAAATTACAAAGCTTGCTACAAACCTGACTAACAACTATAAATAAAAATAACTATACTAATCTGCTCCATATATCTCTAGGCTAACTAATAAATTACTCACATACACAGCTTTTGTAATATATTTCATAATATTATGTATATTTTTATATCAATTTTAATTCTTATTTTCTTATTTTTATTTTATTATTTTTTAATACACAAATAATACACATTAACACATAAAAAGTAATTTAAATAAAATTAAACATATAACTATTTGACAATTATTAGTCAACTAAAAACAAATTAATAATATTATTAACCTAACTATTAATCAATTTCCGTCCCGTAACAATCTAAAATACAAAT
>NC_088932.1:21577500-21700000 GCF_038396675.1 Hydra vulgaris | reverse complement strand
TGATTGCTGGACATTGGTTCATTGCTGGACATTGGTCCAGACATGCTGGACATTGGTTCAGCAGTCAATTGTTCCACGTTGAAGATTTTGAAGAACTATCTGAAGCTCTGAATGACTACCCAAAAGCTCTCATTTGCTTGAAAACCCGCTGGAAAACAGATGACTCTCCAATCAACATTGCCCGAAGCAACCAGTGCTGCGAGCGTGCTATCAAAGTTATGCAAGAATTGCATGACTCCTGCCGCAACAAGGACAACCTCCAACTGATGTTCATCCTCTCTAATGAGATTATCGTGAATATAAAACTTCCTTGTGCGTTTGATGATCCTATACAATGTTGTATGCATGTGACTCTACAGCTTGTGTTCAATTTTGTATCTGCTTACAGTGACTTCAAAAATTTGGCCAAAAAGCTGATAAATAAAATTCTTAAAATCATTTTGTGCGTGAGGGTTTTTCAATAAACTGCCTTGAATGTTATTTGAAATGTTATTGAAAATTATGTAATCTTAAATGAAAACTCATCAAATTATGATACAGGGAAACAAGGTTGTATAAAAGTCATCACCCTAATATATATATATATATATATATATATATATATATATATATATATATATATATATATATATATATATATATATATATATATATATATATACATATACTCTTCCATATATATATAAATACTCTTCCTGATGATCCAGCAATGGTGAAACTTAAAGTAGAAGATAAAAGTTAGATAAGTGTTTTTTTACTAATTTATATATATATATATGTGTGTGTGTGTGTGTGTGTGTGTGTGTGTGTGTGTGTGTGTGTGTGTGTGTGTGTGTGTGTGTGTGTGTGTGTGTGTGTGTGTGTGTGTGTGTGTGTGTGTGTGTGTGTGTGTGTGTATCCTATATTTTAACCTTTAATTTTAAATAACTTTAACTGATCTTTTTTTATCTTTTTTTTCATAGATATTTATATAGTAGCAGATGAAGATGGGACACAATACGCCATGAAACTTCATCGGTATGTTTACTGATGATTTTTTTAATTATCAATAACCATTTTTAACAAAGTAACCATATAATCTAATAAATTTATTTTAAGGAAATAATAATAACAAATAAAACATGTTGAAAAAGTAATCAATTATATTATTAATAAAATTAATGAAATCATTACATAGACAAAGTCTATATGTTATTTATAGGTTTAATATTTACATTAATAAATCTATTATCTATCAAATTGCAATAGGTTTGGTTTTAAGTTTTTTAAGTTAAGACATTTCTGATTTATAAACATTTTCTTATCTATAAACTTTTATTTGTGTGTTATTTAAATTTTGATTCTTCTTGTATATTTCTTCTGATAGTTTTTCTTAGATTAGGGCGTACTTCATTTCGTAAAATTAAAGAAAAGCGTGATTACCATAAGCATCGCAACAGTGCTTCTTGGTTGTATTTGTCAAGAATTGCAGCCGCAAAAGAGTTTGCATTTATGAAGGTATTTTTAAGTTATTATTTGTCTTACAATTAAAATTATTTAACATTTTTCAAGTATAAAAGTATTAAAAAGTGGGGTTCAAAACAAAACAATCATTCATATGATTAACTTTGTTTAACCTATTAATTTTTTGACGCAAATGTGTATTATTATGGCATAACTTTTTTATTATGAGATGAACTGAGGCAGGTTTTTTTTTTGAGGTTAATGTTAAAAGAGTAAGATTTTTTTTTAAAAAAAGATTAAAGATTTTTTAAAACATTATTTAAAGGTCTTTGTTCAAAAAAATTGCGTAACAGGACTGATTAAAATTATTTTTTAAGGTATATGATATTTTATAAGATTATATAAATTTGATTGGCAATAAAAAGCATTCATTAAATAAGGTTAGTTTTGTGTTTAGAGAACTTTTTAAAATATTAAAACAGTAAAGTTTAATAATATTAAAATATTAAAACAGTAAAGTTTAGTAATATAAATATAGGTTGAATATTGAATAAATAAAATTGAAACGTTGTTTAAACATGTGATCTACTTTATAAAAATTAACAAATTAATTACAAAAAAAATACCTTTAAATCTAGGCATTGTATGACAGAGGCTATCCTGTACCTCGTCCAGTGGATTTCAATAGACATTGCATTATTATGGAGTTAATGGATGCTTTTCCTTTGTAAGTTATTTTGTTTAAAATGTTTTGATACATGTCTTTTAAGCATAAAATTGGTTTTTTTTTTGGTTTTTTTGATTTAATAATTTTGGTTAAAGATATCAAGTTAATGAACTGGCGAATCCTGGTGCTATATACAATGACTGTATGAACCTCATAGTTCAGCTGGCTTCATTTGGATTGGTCCATTGCGACTTCAATGAGTTTAACTTAATGTTGGAGACTGGAAATAAAATTAAAGTAATTGATTTTCCCCAAATGGTTTCAACATCACATGTAAATGCAGCAATGTGCGCATTATTTTGACCTTTTTAATTTATTCAATCTTTCTATATATTTTGATGTTTAAAGATAAGAGTATTTAAATAGTTAATTATTTTAGGTACTTTGCAAGAGATGTTGACTGCATTCGCATTTTCTTTAAAAAGCGTTATGGGTATGAAACAGATACATATCCAACCTTTAATGAAATTGAACGTGAAGACAATCTAGATATTACGCTATCTGCAAGTGGATACATAAAAAATAAAGATTGTGATGGAAATGATGATTTCCAAGCTGAATTTGAGCAGGTGAGGCATATTAAGTAAAATTTTTCTGAACATTAAGAAAAAATTAAAATAAATTTTATTAAAAAATAAAATAAATTATTATAAGTATAATAAATTGTACTTATAATATATGCAAGTATATGTAGAAAAAGTAATGGTTTCTATTAGAAAAGGTTAAAGATCTTCTGAGAATCACTTGATCGTCTTCATAACTGTTTTATGATTCTCATATTGATTCTCATAATGAATTTATGTCATGAAATGACATTTTTAATATAATTCATATATATATAACATACATATATACACATATATGTGTGTATAAATGTGTATGTAAAATACACTTATACGAAAAATATTTAATAATGGCTTTTGATCATGAATTACTGTTTAACAAAAAAAGTGAATTGGTTTCCTCATGTAGGAATTAAATTTCTGCTTGCACACTTTGATAACGGTGATTATCTTCAATTATGTAAATTTGATGTGAAATGCTGTTGCAATTTGTATTTTTAAAATGGTTTTTATTTTATATTTCTGAATAATACAGCTGAATGATTGTCATATGGCATGAAACTTGAGTTTCATAAATAAGTTTTTTTTTTTTATTAAAATTATTTTAACATAATTTGAAAAATATTGATCACTCTTAAGCAGATAAGTTAAGAGGATCTATACCTGACCTCATATCTATGTAACCACTCTTAGCGGAAATAATTTCCCTACACATAGTTGACATTTTACAACTTTTCCAATTTTTAAAGTCAATTTTTTGCTTTACACTATTAAGTTTTTTCCACATATTTTTTGGATCATTAGGGATTAATTATTTGACATTTCTTTTTAATTTATCCCATAAATGTTTGACAAAAGAGAGATCTGGTGATTAGAGAGGCCAAATAATTTTATTCAATATTTGATCATCCTCTAATTTACTCAGAAAATTTCTGCATATTTTTAAAAAATGCTTTGAATTCTTCTTGAAAAAGAATCTTCTTGAAATCTTCTTGAAAAATGAATGTTTTTCCAATAATCTGACTTCCCAAAGGTATAACATGACTTTTGTCCAAAATGCACTTTTTTATCATTTTTCTTTCTATTTTTTAATGTAACTTGTGGTATTCACACTAAAACAGCCTCACAAAATAACAATACCCCTACCGTGTTTCACAGTAGGCAGCACACTCTATTATACACACAAACTCAATTAATGAGAGGTTTCATGTTTTATATGATTCAGCAGGCAGGATTCATGCGGGCAGGATTCATGCGTGCAGGATTTATGCGTGCAGGATTCATGCGTGCAGGATTCATGCGTGCAGGATTCATGCGTGCAGGATTCATGCATGCAGGATTCATGCGTGCAGGACAAAGTTACAGCAAAATAAGTGTAAAAGCGTTGTTACAGCAAAATCTAGGACAGCACTATAGAGGCTACTAATTTTTTTTTTTTTTTAATGTTTTTTAATGTTAACATATATAATATTATTATTGTTATTATTATTATAAATAGTACTTATAATAAATAGTTAGTTATGAAAGTTATACGATAATTATTAGTTTATTTATAAGAAACTTTCAGTTTTGAAAATAATTTTTTTTATTATTTATATGGGTTGGTTTAGATGGTAAGTAATCAACGACATCAAACATTAGATGACCAAGAAAGTGAAGATGAAGAAAGACAAAGTTCCTTTTCCGACAATAGCAGCGATGATGATATAGTTGATGAAAAAAAAGAACATGCTGATAATAATCAAAGTTGTGAAAATGGTAAATGTAATTTTCATAAAACAATTGTGTTATAAAAATGTTATTAGTGATAATATAAAATTATATTTAATATTGTATTTGAAATGTTTAACAAATCATATTGATTTGTTAAACATTTCAAAGCAATGTTGTTTCTATAACTGTTAATAAAAATGTTAGCTGCAATTAAGACTAAACTCAAATAAAAGTTTAATCGTGTAAACTTAAATAATGAAAATTGTTAGATTATGTCTAAGGTTCGTTAGATGTTACTAATAACGGAATCTAATGCATTAGATACCATTTTTTTATTTTTCATATTTTAGATGAAAATCATTAGAAAAAATTGCTTATTTCCGATGTTTGCTTTAATAAGATAAAATAAATTAATTAATAAGTTTGAAAAAAAAGTAACAATAATATAGAAATAAATTTCATTTAAAAATCATTTCAGAAAACATGTTTTGAACTTGAAAAAAAAGTCAAGTACCCTGGTTTTGGTAACATTACTTTATCTCATGCTTCTTTGTGTTATGTAATTTTAATTTTTTTTAATGCTGCTGCTTCATTGAATTGATCCTTTTTTTTTCTGCTTTATTCTTGATTGTTTAATCTTTTAAACACATCTTCTGACATAAGTCAATTACCTTGAAAATGTCTTTTTATTTTATTTTTGTTGTATAAACATGAATCATGTTTTGCAGCCATTAACTATTCTTTCTTTTTGTCTCATTTCCAGTAAAAGAATTTTATATAATATCGATTGTTGGTTGTTTTTCTATTGTTTAAGATTTTTTCTGCTGGTATCATAACTTCTTGTAAATCATTAATAAAATTTACGTCAGTTTTGTTTTGATTACTGACAATGTTGTCTGAAATGATCTTTTAAGAGAAATAATTGCAACCATTCGTTTTCAGAAAGGAAAAAGTATATCAACTTTAGAAAGAGATAGCTTATTAGATGTTATAGCAGATAAATCAAATAGAAAAATTTTTAGCAAATGATTAAACTAAATAAGCTGATTAAAGAATGTTTTATAAAGTTTTTTAGAAAGATAAAAAAAACAGATTTTCTGAACACCTTTGATCTTGACTAAATATAAAATTAGTTTAAGTCTCATGCAATATTTAATTTAGAAAAAATTTCTCACATAAATTAGCTGTAGAAGTTACCTACAATAAAACTATTGTACTACACTGTTACTCCAGTACTACCTACAGTTCTAACTTACAGTACTAGTTGTCTTACTAGTACACTTATTTTACAAGTACCTTACTACTACAATTCTACCTACAGTACAACTACTAACTAGAAGTTACCTATAGTAGTACACCTCCACTCACTTTAGTCTCTAGTATTTTGTTAGGTGTAGTGTTTTTTCTAATGCATTTCCAAAATGTACTGTTTGCAGGAAATAACTTCTTTTAACTACTCCAGTTCAGGTCAGGTTCAGGATCATCACGATCACTCTGCTGCTAGTATCATGTAACCCAGTACCATACCCCATGCCTTGCTGCTTTATAGGGTGTGCTTTTTTAGGCCAAGACTATAAAAAGAAACTCTGACATAAAGATCCCCTACTTGTGGGCTCTTGGTTGAGTAAAGGCTAGAGATAGTTTCATGAACCCTGGATCTTCCTGACTCTACTCATAGGTTTTTGCTTGTGCCTCTTTGATAGTCACTATGCAACTTTTTCTGTTATCTTCTGGGCGTGATGGATCTTGGGTTGATGTCTTTTCTCTCTCAGTTGATAAATGCGCTTCCTATGTAACCTCCTAGATTCAGGCAGGAATGGAAACTTTTATTCCTTCTTGTTGGTTCCAAGTCAAGCCATATAATTGTAGTACAGTGAGTTTACTGTAGGTAATTTCTACATCCAATTCATGTGAGCAAAGTCTCATACTTTTACTGTATCTAAAAACTTTTATTTGTCTTTTTCACCGTACTTCAATCCTTTGCTACTCTCTCCGATCTTCATGTTTTCCTGACTCATACTACTACCTACAACTTTTCAAGTCTTCTGTCAACCATTTCCTTGCTCTATAACTCTATTCTTTTTTTTCCATATAACATTATGGTAAAAGTATTTAGTAAAAGTGTCAGCTTCAGTCTAATCATTTTTATCATACCTTATAACAAAAGAGCATTTGGTCCACCAGTTATGCACTCTTTACACAAAATCAAAATTTTTTTTTTAAAAAAA
This sequence comes from Hydra vulgaris, assembly GCF_038396675.1. Classification (NCBI taxonomy): domain Eukaryota; kingdom Metazoa; phylum Cnidaria; class Hydrozoa; order Anthoathecata; family Hydridae; genus Hydra; species Hydra vulgaris. The sequence goes on along the minus strand of NC_088932.1, from coordinate 21,693,326 downwards.
AAATCTTTATTTTAGAACTAAAACTAAAGATAAGTAATTATGATATATATATATACATTTCTACAAAAAGTATAAAATGGAAGAAGCATAAAAAATCTCTTGATGAAAATGCTTGCCTTATTCCTTTTAGTTAGCTTTCACGTTTTCCTTGAATTTATTGGGATAAATGTTAAGATTATGGATTTTGGGTGACATTTTGCATCCCATTTTGGCATATTTTTTAAATGAGAATCTGAACCATCTCCATGTAGTTTTCAGTCTTGTAATTGTCTAAGAAATCATAATTAACTGCAACAAACTGTTTCAAGCAGCTCTTTCCTTTCTGTTCACGAGCTTGTTTATTGTTAGGCAATGTAATTGATATTGTGGCTGTAATGTATTGTTAGGTAAATTTTCAGCTTGGAGATATGTGCCGAACTTTGCTATGATAGTTTTTGCTGTACTTTGCACTTGGAAGTATAGTTGGAATTAAATATTAAACATTTACTTATACATTATAAACTGTATAGGGGTTTGGATGTACTATTCGTGAACCAAATGAGTTTTTTCAATCTCATTCTTTATTTTAATTCTAAAAAAATTAAAAACACTTTTGATGTAAAACAGAATCTTTGAAAGTACAAAACCTTTGTTGTTAAATGTTTCCGATTTTTTAATTTTTTATTTGAAATACTAAAATCAACAAAATATTAATTACTTTCGTCTTAATAATTTTTACGATAAAAAAACTATATAACTGTTTACTTTATGATAGAAAGTTCTGCCTTATTTGAAACTTTGATTAAATTTTTGTTTATAAATATATATATATATATATATATATATATATATATATATATATATATATATATATATATATATATATTTAGTAATTTCTAACATCGAGGATTGTGAATCTGAAAACTCTGAATCTGAGTCCGATGAAGATCTAGAAAATTACCACACGGATAATAGAAATCATCGACCTTATAGAGATGCAAAAAAACTGAAAGAGATATCCAATACAACTTTAGTGAAGTTGAAGGTACAAACTCAAGAAGACATTAAAGAAAAGGTAAAAAAAACTGTTTTAAGTAAAACTCAAAAAGATAATCACCGTAGAAAAGTTAAAAAAGGTGAATCGTCTGTATCGACAAAACTTAAACAAGAAAATCGTTTTGTCATAAAAGATAGTCTTGGTGAATGACATTTCATTGGTTCTTAAAATATACTTTGTGTCTTCCGTAAGACTTTATTGCTTATCTCCAGTCAACAAATTTGTTTAAAATATAATGAATTCGTTGATAGATAAAAAAAAAACTTTGTATTACTATTTGTAGTCAATATAGAAGTATCAATATAAAAATAACTCCTTATACATACAAAAAATACGTAATTTAAAACATAATTATATTGTAAATGTAAATGTTATCATTGCAAAGTTTGGTTTCCATATATTTTTAAAATTGCACTAAAGTTAGGCGACTGCCGTACACAAGCACGCAGCTCTCTCTGTGAGATTTTCTGCACCTCCCTACTTGGTTGAATCTCAGGTACGCGCAACTTTAAATTTACAATAATTAATGAATTAAAAAAAACGCAACAAATAGTTAAATACTAAAAGTAAACATTGATAATATTTTTTTTAACTTTTATAATAATATAACAATAAAGTTTAGCTCTTATAATAATAGACAACGTTTGGTCGTGGAACATATAGAGGAGATAAATGGTTTAATAAAATTATAGATCAGTCTCATGACTGATATACAACTATAATAAACCATATTTACAAAAAGTCTATGTATTTATCATATAGTTGTTTTTTTCTCGAGTATTTATTTGTATCTTGAATATTAACCGTGTTTTCGAGTATTTATTTCTCCGAAGCCTGATTGCTTGTTACGGCAGTAGTAAATAAGATTACGTCATTAAGGTCCTAACATTTGTTTTCAAGGCTTGTATAACAATTTGCTATACCTTTTTATTTATTTGATAAATCAGTTTTTGCCCGAGCTCTACAATCTTATAATCCTACAAGTTACAAGTTTTTAATCCTCGGCTCATTAAAAAGTTGCTTAAAAGAAAGCGGGAAATGCATTTGAAGAGAGTTCATTTTCGAAAAACCATATCAACCTTATTTAATTTAAAATATTTTCTGTCAAAGGTGTATAGTCTAAGTATGTACTTCAGTTACGTGACAAATTCCGTAGACTAAATTTTCGATATTTTTTATATATAAAGGATACTTTTTCAGAATAAATTTAGACCGATTTTTTTTATCTCTCATGTCATAGTAAAATATTTTACAAAAAGTAAAATGATACTTCATTAGAAACCTTAATAAAACAGTTAAACCTTTGCTATGTATGCTTAAAAAAGGTGGAGATTCGAAAAGCAATAATTTTAAGAATATTTTTGCATTTAATACTGCAAAATTATGTGCCACAAGATTGATAAAAACTGCATGTAAAGCTTTTTATGTTAGGGGGAGTGATGAAGTTGGAGTTGCTGGATATTTTAATGCATTTTTTGCTGGTAAAAGAAGTAAGTGTATACTTGCACCCTTTGTTGGTAACAAATTTAATATATTATATAATAACGCTGCAAGTTTATATTCAAAAAACATTTTAGAGTTTCTTCAAAATCAACTGAATCTAAGATATTTACAACAAGCTATATTTGCCAGCACTGCGGGTATGAATCCATTTTAGCTAACCTTAAAAATGAAGCTCTTAGACTTGTGTAAAAATGCATAATTGATAATGATCTCGAAAACACCTATATTCTGTCCTAGTGATGAAAAATTATTTTAGGAGATAACTGACCCTTATTTAATTATTTTAACGCTGCAGACATTAAAAGTGATTTTTCATTCTTTGTTAGTTATTCTGGAAAAAAAAATGGGGATCAACTTTCTAGAGGAATATATTGACATCCTTCTAATAATATAAGTTAGTTTGCGGAAAATGTCCCAACAACAAATAATATGTCAGAAAGTGACTTTGCTGTATTAGATCTTTTAATTTCTACAAAACCTAATGCCAAAGCACAAACTATATAAGCTTATACTATGTAATATAAAAACAAAACATACTGCTTTGATAAAAAGACTTTAAACGAGTTGCTTAAAAAAGTTTTAAGTTACTTTTATAAAGTGAAAGATAAATACAAACAACGTCATTTAGAATTAAAGTTTGAAATTAGTGAAAGAATGTCTAAAAGACATAAAGAAAATATTAAGAGCACAGTTGGATTTTTATAGGTTTATAATGGAAGTGAAATGTGAACCTAAAATATTTTTGCAAAATTAAAATGCTTGGTGGTAATAGAATTGAATAACCAAACTATGAGTTTTCCAGTAGTTTACAATCAATTATTAGAACAAGGAGTTTTCCCGAGCCCTTCGAGAGAAAGGTTACTCTTGAAGAAAAAAAAATAGATATTTTAATTATGAATTTAATTATGAATGCAAGACGCAATTGAAGAATGAAAATTGCAATTGATAAACAAACAATGTCTTGCCTATTATGTCTATATATTGCCTATGCCTAAGTTGTTGCTTAAAATTTTACGCAGATATCATTTACGATAATGACAAAAAAAAAGTTCAAAAAAGACTAAATTTATAATTACGGATTTTTTTGTCTAAAAAAAAGTCAAATCATGAATGCTTAAAAAATATATATTATTCGTTCATTCACAGTTATGTCAACTATTGCAATATCGTCTGGGCAAGCACACACTCTTCAGTACTAAAGAAAATGTACGTTAAACAAAAGCAAGTGTGTCGAATAGTATGCAATGTTAATAGATATACCCACGCCAAACCATTATTTAGGAAAATTGGAGCCCTAAATATTTATGAACTAAACCTCCTCCAAAATTTATTATTTATGTTTCAATCGCAAAACAACTTGCTACCAAAATACTTTGAACCATTTTCCACCATTGACACAAGTACCCAACGAAGTACTCTTTTCAAAACTTTAAAATTCCGAAGACTTTACTTAAAAGAACTGACTTCTCTATCTCATCTCGAGGACCGCGGCTATGGAATTTGATCCTTAAAAAGGAAATAAAAAACATGAAGTCATCAGATCTCTTTAAAGCAACAGTCAAACAGCAACTATTTAACTTAAGTGACTTCAACATATTCTCCTATTTTTAAAGATCAAGTCAATAATAATTAACTAAAACGAATTTATCCCTTTTGGATGACTACAAACGATGATTATATCATGGTTTATTTCTACTTACGAATTCTACTTATGGATGACTAAATCATTGGTTTATTTCTACTACAGAATTTTTAATGTCACGTTAATCTCACGTGAAAATTATTGCAAAATTGCAAATGAAAGGGGGCTTGATGATAAGACTACAGTCTTCTACTTGATCCTGTCATTATTCTAATTCTTATTTAATTTATAAATGTATTAAAGCTAATTGTATATAAAATAAGTAGTGACAAAATAAATTAGTATCTACTCTTAAGTATTTTTGATAACATAATGGGTTATGAGATTTTCAAAACTTTTTTAAACTACACAAGTGTGGAACTATAAAAGTTAAACTGTTTAGCCGTGGTGTAGTGGATAGAGTTCTGACTTTAGCACCGGAGGTTTGTGCTCCGAAGCCGGCTCTGGCCATATACGCATCATTAATAAAGAAGAAGGCGCGAACTTCTGCAGTGCTATGTGAAAAGACCTTTAGGACTTTTTGTAGCACCTAAATAATTAAAAAATCCACAAAATAAACTCGTAATACTTACAAAATTATGCACGAAACGTGAGCAGCCGTGGTGCTGTGGTAGCGCACTTGCCTCAGAAACAAAGTATCCCGAGTTTAAACCCCACCTCTGTGTAACTTTTGCGATAACGGTTAGGAAAGAGGTGTGAACTTCCAATTAAATACTTATGCGCGAAGCTCTGTGATAAGACCGGAAGGAATTCTTGGGGCACCTAAATAAAAAAAAAATAAGTTGTGTTAATAGATCAAAAGTCTTAATTTTGTAATAAAATATTTGAAGGTCATAGATATTAATATTGATGAATAAATAAAATAGAGAAAGTTTGCGTACCCTCCGCTCGTCTGAAAATGGTGAGACTGATATGATCACATCTCTATACTATTAACTTTGTATTTGTATAAGTATATTGAATTAAATTATAAAGGTCCGTCATGTAGAAGGGTTAAAAAATTAGTGGCCCAAGGTACAATAACCTTTTTTTCAATTGTATTAATGACCGCCAGCTATTGTGCTTAGAGCTGCTCTCTAAAAATTATATTTAATTCCATAATAAATTGACAAAAAGATTTAAAAACATATTACTTATGTTAAAACATATAAAATTGATAAAAAGTTTATTTCATTCTTAGATTGTTTTCAACAAATTTATCTAGTGTTACTTAATGGCGACACTTAAATAAATAAGAAAATAGCTTTGTTAGCCCTAGATGCAAGAAAATTATATGGCCCTAGGTACAAGAAATGATAGCCTCGTGAAATATGTCATCTTTTAACGAACCTCGATTGAAAGGAAACTTATTGAACATTGCATTTAGCACTTAAGTAACAAACAATATAGTATACAAGAACTTGTAAAAAAGCATTTCTTCTAGGATTAAAAAAGATACAAGCGAAAAAAGTTTGCTTGAGACCATCAAAAAGCGTTTTCTGATTATAACTTGCCGTAGCAACGCACTCTGAGAATCAAAATAGAACGAAAAACATTGTTATAACTATTCACCTCACCGAGAAGCATTTCTTACAATTTTATAGTCTTCAAAAAGTGGGGTGGCCCTAGGTACACGAAGTTTCCCTGATCAACTAATGATCATACCTATACTCGAATATTTTTTTGTTAACATTTCCTCAAAAGTCTGGTTTGTTTTATAATACCGAATTTTTCAATTATGAGTCAAGGTCCGTTACTATAGAATCAATTGAAAAAAGTATAAAAGCCTAATGAACATTTTGTCGTTTAAAAGAAAAGTTTTTTTTTTAAGAAGCCAATTATATGAACTAATAATAAAAAGTTTCTAATTTTATGAACTCTATTTTTCCAATCTAATACTAAAAGTTTCTTAAGAGTTTTTTATGTTTGTTTTGGAGTCGTCCATATATTATGTCACGCTCTAGGGGGAAGGAGTGGTTAGTGTTTTTGTGACAACTAAAAGTAACTTAGTTCTAAAAGTTTCTTATAAAAAAAAAGAAACGTGTAAGTCATCTATCAAATGACTTAATATTATTTTTTACAAACTGTGTCACGATCTGTGTTGTAGTAACAGTAACAACCTGTGTTGTTGGCGTCAATTAGTTTGATATTTTTGGCTAAAAAACATTTAAAAAACATCATTCAGCATCTGCTAAGTTCTACGTATTCAATAGTGTTTATATTTTTGTAAGTGCTCAGATATTTTCATATTTTTATATAATTTAAAGTAAACAGTTTAACCTAAATTCAATATGAGGAAATTTTTAACATATCGAATAACGATATTAGTAACATGTTGCAATTTACATCATGTAGATAATAATAGGTGAACTCGTTTGTAATTTAGTGACACTTTAAGTGATAAAAAATTATTACAAACATAACAAGTTATAACAAACATATTAATTACCATTTTATCATACAGTATTGAAGTTATTTAAAACATTTTTCTTATGAACATCAAGTTGGATTTAAATTGAGTATTTTTATTATTATTATTATTATTTTTTTTTTTTGTAGTTATCAAGATGTTCCCAGAAGTCCTTACCGTCTTATCACCGAGCAACGAGGAAGAGCATTTAACCAGGCAGTTCACGCCTGCTTCCCTACCAATGTCATTTATAGGGCTAGGGCCGGCATTAATCTGCATGTAGCTTAGATTAATTTAAGATTTAGAAATAAAGTAATTATTCTCAATAATCTTTAATAATGAAGTTTGTTAATATATAATTTTCAATGCTTTAATAAAATCAATAAAAGGTTTTAGATCAGTATTACGACTTTGATTAGATTCAATTAGTGTCGCTTAAGAACTATTGATTTTTAGATTTTAATTAGGTAAAATATAAATTTTAATATTGAGTAAATACTTCTAAGTTTGAGTAAGTAAAAATAATGCATTAAAGTGAAGTACAATTTTTGTAAAAAATTAAAACAAAACGCGCGTTAAATTTAATATTTTATATATTTATTTAATACATTTTGAATACATATTTATTTGTTTTTTAGTATTAGGATAAAAGAATTTCTTAAGAATTTTTTGTTTTCAAATTGATTTAGAAGATAGAAAAGTTCATTCACTTCCAGACTTAATAGATGATAAGAGCAGCTTAACAGATCCAAATAAACCACCTAAGCCAATTAATGTTCCAACCAAAAGAATTATTAAATTTCTAAGCTTTTCCTGACAAGATAAAATTCTCCACTTTAGCTTTAAATGGAAAAAACATGGGAAAATGAAAACTAAGCAAGTTCCAATCACACTTCCCCGTATTCCCAAGGTAGCTGCAAAATACGGAAGAAAAACTGCTGCTGCAACACTGAGTACTACTAAAATTAAGCGAGTACATGCTATCCACAAGTAAAACAGAGTCTTTATTCTTTCAACTGCGGTTTTTTCAGTAAAACTATCAACAAATTCACTCACTATAAACATACTGAGAGGATAGTTGAAGATAGTGTATAGGACTAATGTGATAGTGCAGCATATGGATATACTTTGATTAACAGAAAAGATACTTAAGATAATAATACTATTTGATCCCAAACCAAATGTGAAAGAACCAAGAGAAGCAACAACAACCTTTACAATTGCTGTTACAAAATATGAATAATGGAGCACTTGGTTAATTTTTGATCTATCTTTCATACTCCCTTCAACGTGCGGAAGAACAGAATGCGAAACGCAGGTAAGCATCACTATGGAGACTGCTAATGGAAATCCATTTAAATTAATTACAGGTATGTTGCTCATATGGGTTTTCCAATTTCCAGATCCTAGAATAAATAAAATAACAACCAAAAATGTACCGATAATTACTGAAACAGCTGCTGAAAGACTGAGATACGCCAGAATAGTAAATTTTCTAATAAATAAAGTTGGATAAACCAGTATTGAAAACATAATTGTAAGTGCATTAAAAGAGAGATAAGTGTAGGTATAAAGTAGCTGGTATACTCCTTTTCCAAGTAGTAAAATATTAACGACGCATCCTAAAAACAGATAAATTATTAGGAACGCATTTAACAAACGTGCACCATGTTGTCCCCATACGGTGCGTGCAATATCTACATAGTTTAAATGCACTCTTTTTCGCTGTTTACTTTTAGGTGACTCAGCGTACAAGCAGTCAACTAATATTAATCCAGTAATATCTGCCATTATGCTGATAAGAAATATAATAGGAATTATTATGTATCCACCAACTGCGACACAATAAGGTAAGCTGAAAACAGAGGTTCCTAATGGTAAGATATTCCATGTGGCAAGAAAAACCGTTGCTCCTGGGAAAAAAATTAAAAACTATTTTAAAAATTTTGGTAAAGAATATTACAAAATACTATTAAAACAATACTTTTGTTTGTCGTTGTTTGTTTCAAATATCATGTTTTGTTAAAACTCATTAACAGTTTTATAAATTTTCAAAAATAAATGTATAAATTGTATAAGCATAAATAAAATGAATTAATAATAAATATTTTAATAAAATGAGAAAAAAATATTAGAAAAGATAATGAATAGAATTTAATATATATATATATATATATATATATATATATATATATATATATATATATATATATATATATATATATATATATATATATATATATATATATATATATATATATATATATATATATATATATATTAATACATATATATTTATATATATACATACATACACTATATTCTAATATGAGAATAATTACTTATATGAGAGTATAAAGATTTTGACATTTACAATTACCATGAGAGTATAAAGATTTTGAAATGTGTTCAAAACATGGCTTACTAAATAACAGGCCTTGCCAAAGCGCGGCTCGCGTAAAAAAACTGGAGGCAAGTTTAAAAGTATTATTAAGTAGCAATATACATTTTAGTTAAGTGATTTTTTTTTTTTTTTTAGTGTATCTAAAACTAATTGTGCTTCAACAATTTATCAAGTAAAGTTAAAATTATAATTTGCTTCCAGCTTATTTCCAGCTTTTACCAATTTTATAAATGAAGTTTTTGAGAAAAAAGAGATACCCATACAAAAATAAAATTTTTGTAGAATAAAAAGTAAATAGAAGTTTATAAAGATATTTTACTAAATACAATCTTTTTTTACAGTTTTTGTTTAAAACATTGCAAACATTTTAATTTGTGCTGAGTTGTATCAACTTTTTTTTGGCTCCTTGAGTAAACAAGATGAATAGAGTTGACAATAATTATTAAATAAAACATTTGTAATTGTTAGTCCATGATGTCATTCCATAACTAATAAATAGTATTCTGATACCATCATAAGTAGATTACATAGTGGTGACTGACAAAAGTCATTGAATACTTATAAAAAGAATGTAACAGTAAGTTGCCTATTGGCGAACTTTGTCACCAGGAATAGTTAATCCTCCTCAATTTATATTCTTTACAAAATTGCTATATGCTTTATAGCAATAAAAAGTGTAATCTGGATTCTCATCTTTACGAATAATATACCCAGCAATATATACTAATGAGATTTTAATATGGACAGTCAATGAATCAGGTAAATTATCAATTATGTTGCAAATAGCCTCACTTGGTAAAAAATTACATTTTGGACAAGAGTGATCTGAGCCAAGATTGATTAACATACCTGAACTATTCCAAGACTTTAATAGCAAATTTGTATCATATATAGTTACTTTTTCAAGAACTTGATACTCTGACTGGTAACATTTCGCAAATAAATTTTGGTCCATTAAAAAAAGTTACAACCAAAAAGCTCTGTAATGTGTTTGCAAGTAGACAAGGTTTATTAACCGATTTACCAAATACTAAGCCGCATATGGTACTGCAACATGGGTAAACATTGTAACACGTGCTTAGCATAAACCTCAACAAGAAGTAAAGTCTTTCATTTCTAAGATTAGAAAAAATATGTCTGATGTAAGTGGTATCGTCTAAAGACTAACATTTAGATGTAATTCCTCCTAGAATTTCAGAAAAGTTTTGAACTTCCTACGTAAACTTGGAAGTTCAAAACCTTCTCTGAAACAATTGTAGGCTGATCGTAAAAAGGAAAAATACCCAAATGCTCGCATAATTGTTTCAATTGGATACTTTTTTGCCCAATTCATGTTTTATTCATTGACAAAATTTGTTGATGTATAACTTCTTTTTTGTTATTTCATTATTTTTTCCATTATTTCACAACAATTTAATAATTTTAACGCTTTTTTGATATAAGAACATTTGTTCAAAATATAAACTCGCTTAGATGATAAATTCATAACACTAAATTTTACTCCACAATGAAAAGTTACAAAAATGAGATCATTATTAATGCAAAGTAGAAACCTAGGAATAGTACTTTCCATTAAAAAATCTGAAGACTAAATATATAATACACTATTGCATAAATAATTGATAATAGCAAAATTAAATTAATTAGTTTTTAACTTTTCATATAAAACATTAACATTTTTTCTTTTTTCTTGAGAATTAAGTACTGCAAAGTCATCTTCTTCTTGCCAGCGAACACTATTAAGACTTTTAGATGTTTTTTTAACTGGCAATTGTACAGTTGGGAACTAAACTTGGTTTTATGCAATCAAACACTGATTGAGCATAACGAGGTTTTAGTTAACCATAATCACTAACAGTTAAATAACCTTTTGGTTTATATCTTTTACATACTAAGGTGTTATTTACTAACAATTTATGTCGAAAAAAAAATGTTTTTGACCACAGTTTTATCAAGAAATCCATATATATTGAAAACTTACTATTAAAAACGTCATAACTTTTTATAGAATACTAATTTTCATAATTTTTCACCTTTGAAATAGTGTATTTGAGGGCTTTCAAATGATATATAACTTTCTAGTATTTGATCAATTTAAAAAAATCAGTCCGGGTACCGGTTATTGCATTTAATCTGGTGGTTTTTTGCACGAATCTGGTGGTTTTTCATTTCATCTGGCGGTTTTTTGCATTCAACCCAGGAGCGGATCCAGGCTGTAACAAGTGTAGCCTGCTACAGTCATCTAAATTTTTTTTTCTCTTTTTATTTATTACATACATTTTTTTTCATGCTAAAGAGTAAAATAATTTAAATGTTGTTCCATGTTGTTTTACGTAAGAGTCGTATTGTAAAACGAGTTCAATTTACTATAATTAATAAGTATATATAAATATGCAAAATATTAAACACAAAGAAGATATCGTAGATCACAGCTAGTGGTAGAAGAGTTGCTAGAGTCCGTTGTTGTTTGATAAGTTACTCCAAGAGTTACAAGGGTTACTTATATTACAAGTAGTCAAAATGCGGGAAATATTTCATTCAGGAAAATAAAATGCTTCCCTGAAAAACCCATGATTTTAACGGTTTTCGTCTCACATGCTCATTAATTTTTGAAAGAATGTCAAACATTTCGGCTATTTAGCTGCAATCTTTTTATTAACAAGGAGGTCTGACTAAAAGTCATCAAGCGTGAACCTGTAGCAAAAAAAAAATGTGTAGCTAAGACTAATTCTGTTAAATATCCACTCTCGTTTATAACTTTTTTTTAATGAAGTGGATAGCAATCATTAAATGAAAAGGTCTTATAATTATAAAGACTAAATTAAATAGGTCCGTCTGTTGGTTTCTTTATTTAGTTTATTATGAAATAATAAACAAAATAAAGAAACCAACTGAGATTTGTTAATTGTATCGTTGTTAATTGTAATATGCCTGAAGTTTGCTGTTTTGGGATTTTAAAAGCATTTCTTATTTATTTAAAAAAATATTTTTATTTAAAAGTTTAGTTACTATAGTTCTATTTTTTATTTGATTTGAAACCTGTTTTTTTCTATTATTTGACAAAAAGTTTATTGTAATGAAGTAATGAAGTTTATTATAAAAAATATGAAAATAATTATAAATTGTTTTTATAAATTTATGTAAATCGTTACTGTGTCTATTTTATTTTTCAGATATTTTATAAAGTAAGCCATTAAATAAAGCAAAATGTGTTTTAAAAGAAGTTTTAATTAAATAAAAAAATTGAATTTTTAACAAATTTAGATTAAATTTGTCGTTTTCATTTTCAAATATCAACCTCCAATTTTTTGCAGACCAAAGCATTTTAACAACCACAAATATTTTACTGATTTAAATATATAGATAAATTTATATGATAATGTTTTGTGTATTATTTGGCATAAATACATTGACTGGCAATAGGAATACCAAGATCTAAATGTAAATACATCGACTGAGGACAAGGGTTCGTTCAGGGTTTTTTTTGTCATGATTAAAAGTCATAAAAGACAAGTAAATCATTTCGTTAAAAAGTATTCAGTTTAACTAGATGGTTTTAACGTCGCGTAAATCAAGTGACGTTCTTCCGCTCTAAACGTACGGAAGAAGGAAGCAGTGGTTTGGGACCTCATATATCACTATAAGCCACTGTACATCCAAGGCTGGTGCGAATGGTGTGTGATACCCTCCCCCATCCCCTATCAATGAATTTTAGTTCATTACTCCCCCCATCCCCTATCAATGAAATTTAGTACATTATATTACATTTTTTTTTTTAGACAAAAAAATATTTATGGTATTTTTGCTACAGTCAATTAAAATCCGCCCCTGCAACTTGGCGGTTTTAAAACTTATATCAATTTTATAATGCATGTTATGAATCGCTTAAATGATTAGTAATAAAAAGTATTCTAAATATTCCAGTTAAAAATAGATATAGATGTGTAACAAATAGTACAACCCAATAGCATTACGTAATAATAATAATATTATTATTACGTAATAATAATATATATATATATATATATTATATATATATATATATATATATATATATATATATATATATATATATATATATATATATATATATATATATATATAATTATATATGTATGTACGTATATATATATATAAGTGGTATCAGAAATAATCTATTTGGTATCAGAAATAATATATTTATATACACAAAACAAATTTTTGAAAATTACGTTTTTCTCTATTCTCTATTAATGTCATCTCCATTAACACATTGCGTAAGAAAAGATTCGCATAATCTTACGTAGTTTGATAGATCATATTCAGTAATGTGCTCACAACTGCTTTAATTTTTAATTTCTCCTTTAATTTTCGCGAATGTCACTTCACAAGGATTTAGGAAAGGTGAGTATCGTGATAAAAAAAAAATATCATAGGAGTAACTAATCGTAAAAATCTAATAATGAATGATGAAAGTTAACGTTATTCATCACTAAGGTAAACTCTTCTTCCTCCCCCAAAATACTTTTAAGTGTATTTAAGAATCCTTTAAAGATATCTGCTGTCACCCCTTTATTTATTATTACTTCACTCTGGACTATGTTTAAACAACTTAATGCTAATACCATGGTTATATTACGGCCTCTTGATGACAATACACGTTGGTTTGGGGTCGTTCTTCGAAGACTGCATCCGTGGTTTCTTATAATATGAAGATTGAACGAACTTTCAATAGTATAAATAATATTTCTACATCCTTGTTGCAATGTCAAGTTTAAATACCATAAAAAAATTGTTTTTCTTTCTTCTTTTACCTCTGCAGTATTGCGTCTTTCACTTATGGGTCTTAAAATTTTATATGTATAATTCAATTTTTTGAATCATCGCCGTAATGTAGAGACATTGACATCAATTCCCAATTCTATCTTTATCTCCTGTAGATTACAGTTGCTGTTATCTCTAATTAACTCATGTAGCATATTTTTTATTTCCTTAGTACAACCTGACTGTCGAAAACCATCTCTAATACCAGGATTGGTATTGCCTGTTGATATACATCGATGGACCAGGCGTCGTATTAAAGTATCACGTCTATACACAAGTTCTGATGTAATTAACGATCAAATTTCTTACTTCAGCATTAATTTTATTATTGTCTTCGTGCGTTATTCATTTTAGAGTTTTAAGAAATTAAATAAACAAAACCCGCCAGATTGAATACAAAAAACCGCCAGATTAAATGAAAAAACCCACAAGATTTGTGCAAAAAATTACCAGATTAAATGCAAAAATCGGTACCTATTTATTAGTATCAGGAATATTATCTCTTTATATTATAGCAATGCAACGTTTCCGTTTTTCAATGTTTCTTGGAAGTCGAAATGTTTTAACTCTATACTGAGGATTATAATTACCATTGCAATTTGTTACAAAACATCGACAAACCATTTTTAACATGCTAAAATAAATTCTTCACTTATTCTTTCATTTTCATTTCAAACCTGATTTCTTTTAAAGCTTGAAAATTAGTTTACATACTGACGGGTGTTTCATAATCGTAAATTTTATGCAAACTTTAAACTAATGCGTATATGTATTTATGTATTTTACTTTTAATAGTTTTAATCAATAATATAGTAAATAAAAATTAATTAGTCATTTTTTTTAGTTTAATTATTATTATTATATAACTACTATTAAAAAATACTACCCCCGTATTTATTTCTTACAGTTTTTCAAATATAAAACTATCTTACCTCCAGTTTTTAACGAAGGCCGCGCGTTGGCAAGGCCTGTTATTTTGTAAGCTATGGTTCAAAAGCATGTATGTTACGTTTGAATTAATTTAAAAGTTTGCTGATTTGTCAATATTACAGTATTAAAACTATTTAAACAATTTTCTAATAAACATCAAGTTTGAGTTCAAATGAGTATGAAGAGGGATTTAAGAGATTTTTTAATAGAATTATGATGTAACTAATAAATTAATGTTTAGAAAACATTTCTTTATTTTTTGGAATGTTTTTCAAGAAGTCCTAAAAATATATACATTTATAATATATATATTATTATTAATAATATATATATATATATATATATATATAATATAAATATATTAGTAATATATATAAATAATATATATATATAAATAATATATATATATATATATAAATAATATATGTATATATATATATATATATATATATATATATATATATATATATATATATATATATATATATAATAATTTTATTTATCTATTTGGGAGTTCTCTACCCTAAAATATTTTTACATTGTTCTTTAGTTTTATTGTATCACTATTGTTTGTTATACAACAAAACATTTACAAAAAAACATAAATGTAATAACATCGCAAATGGCGGGTGTATTTTTAACGGTTCAAAAGAAGTTTTTAAAAAGAGAAAAATAATATGATAATGTAAAAGAAATTGAATAATTAAACCAATTAAAAATAAAAACAAGAAAAAGAGAGGTAAAGAAAAACAAGGAAACAAAAAAAACTTTAGAGAAAAGAAAGTAAAAGAAAAAGGTATTAAGGAAATAAGAAAAAAACTAAAAATCGAATAAATAAGAAAAATACTAAAAGTATGTAAATAAAAGAAGACGAATAATAAAAACTTATGTACTATATAAAAATAATTAAACTATATTTGTAAAATAATAAAAACTTATGTACTATATAAAAATCATTAAACTATATTTGTAAAATAAGGAAGATTCTTTGTTGTATTGTGTTATTGTTTGTTGTTATTATTCCTTTCTTGTTTCTTGCTCTTTTTTTTTTGCGTTCTGTTGAGTCGAATTGTTGTAATTTTTTTTTTTAGTTTGTGTGTATTTATCGTACATGTTATACGAAATGATATTTACTTTAATACTATCTTATCATGTGATATGTTTTTAATTTTCTTTTCTTCTCTCTTTCTAACACTCTCTTTCATTTCAATATTGTTCATTTATTATAAACACTTTATACTTTTTGTTGTTTTTTTGTGTGTTGTTTTTTCGTTTATTATGTGTTTTTTTTTGTTATAAAACCTCATCAATGAGGTTTTATAACGGTCGTAACATTATTGCTTGATTTTAATCGTTAATTATTATAATTGTTTTGTTATTTTTATTATTATTATTAATATTATTTTCTATTATATTAGTGTTTTGTTATGTAAACTCTATCATTATTATTATATATTGTGTTATTACATATTATTATCAAATATTATTTTAACTGTTTTGTTAAGATTATCAGATGTATTTTATATTTTCACCGTTTGTTTTTTTTAATTATGTTAATTTATGTTTTTTATTTTAATAATTTTGTTGTTGTTGATTTTATTTGTTGTTTATTTTATTTAGGTGTCACTCCTCTGACTAGTTTTTAACTATATGAGTGACACCTAACCTGGTTTGTAAAATTATAATTAAACTAGTATTTTTTAAAATTTGGTTAAATAAATGAATGAATAACAGTATCACGGTTATTTTAAGGTCATATTAAATGTTGAAATCATTAAAATATATATAAAAAATTATAGCAGCATTCTTAAAAAAAATCACCTCTATCAACTGATAACTTTTCAATAAAACTTGTTAGCAAAGAACTACTTGACGGGTTACGGGCTTTTTGACAAGCACCTAAATTTGCATAATAATTTTCAACAATTGAACGTGTTACCTCTCGGTAGCTAAGGGATATAGACGGCAAAAACAGCGAAGCTTGAAGATCATCTATTGGTAGAGTGTTCCCAATTGTACTATATTTACCGCCGTGTGCTAAATGCAAAAAAAATATAAGTTACGCAAAACTCTTAGTTTTCAAGTCGTTTTTAAAATCGTTTACCACACCATATTTATAACTATAAACAAAAGTAAATCAATTACTTGAACTGGCTGAAACCTTTGAAATGGGCGATATTTCAAATGAAAAGTTTTTTTTAAAAGTCTTTTCTACTTTTACAAGTAGTGGACTAAACTCGTTAACTTCAGAATCAGTATCGCTTGCAAACGCGGAAGATGACATTTCTGTTGTTACATATGTAAAGAATTTTTGATTTAAAATAGTAAATGTAAATTTATATATATATATATATATATATATATATATATATATATATATATATATATATATATATATATATATATATATATATATATATATAAATGCATGTTTGTATATACATATGTATATATATATACATATATATATATATATATATATATATATATATATATATATATATATATATATATATATATATATATATGTATATATATATATATATATATATATATATATATAAATGTATGTATATGTATATATGTATATATATATATATATATATGTATATAAACATATATATATATATATATATATATATATATATATATATATATATGTATGTATGTATGTATGTATGTATGTATGTATGAATGTATATATATGTATGTATGTATATATGTATATATATATGTATATAAATATATATATATATATATATATATATATATATATGTATATGTATATATTTATATGTATATGTATATATTTATATGTATATGTATATATATATGTATGTATATATATTTATATATATATATATATATATTATATAAATATATATATATATACATATATATATATATACATATATACATACATGCATATATATATATGCATGTATGTATGTATGTATATATATGTATGAAGATGACATTTCTGTTGCTACATATATAAAGAATTTTTGATTTAAAATAGTAAATGTAAATTTATATATATATATATATATATATATATATATATATATATATATATATATATATATATATGCATGTATGTGTCTATGTATGTATATATATATATATATATATATATATATACATATATATATACATATATATATATATATATATATATATATATATATTATATATATATATATATGTATATGTATATATGTATATGTATATATATGTATATAAATATGTATATATATATATATATATATATATATATATATATATATATATATATATATATATGTATGTATATGTATATATATATATGTATATAAACATATATATATATATATATATATATATATATATATATATATATATATATATATATATATATATATATATATGTATGTATATATTTATATGTATATGTATATATATATGTATGTATATATATATGTATTATATAAATATATATATATATATATATACATATATATATATATATATATATATATATATATATATATATATATATATATATATATATATATATAAATAATATTCATTGCATCTTATATAAAAATTACCGTATTTTTGTTTGCGCTTTAATAGTATTTAAAAAAGAAATTAAATGCTCCAATCTAAAAAGATAATTAACGTTTTTAAATCCCTAAAGACATCTAAAAATTGATAAAAGCCTTTTTCTGCTTAGATCTTTACAAATAAAAGCCATTTTACATATTGTTTACTAATAGAAATGTTTAAATCATGTCTTAGCTGGAAATAAGTTCTAATTTCATGGGCAGACTCTCAGCCGTTTTGTCGTAGGCAAAAATACAATTGTTTTAATAAGAGTACTATTGTTTTAATAAGAGTACTATTGCTTTAATAAGAGTACTATTTTTTTAATAAAATGTGAAACATAACAGTATAGTAACAATTTCTTTTTGGTAGTTGCAGTTTTTGTATTTGTGCTATTACACAATATATAGTATGTGCTATAACACTTTATTTAGTATATAAGATAAATGTTTTTTTAAGGTATACTTTTATCGTTTAGTCGTGATGAACCAAAATTGCATACCGACAAGTTTTTTTTTGATTAGTTCAAAAGTCAAATACTTTGAAAATAATCGACAGCTTGTTTCTTAACAGTGCCATGTGCTCTAAACTTGACCGTATAAAAATATGCAGTCAATGCTTTTATGAAGACAATGTTGGTTTATGAAGACAATGTTGGTTTATGAAGACAATGTTGGTTTATGAAGACAATGTTGGTTTATGAAGACAATGTTGGTTTATGAAGACAATGTTGGTTTATGAAGACAATGTTGGTTTATGAAGACAATGTTGGTTTATGAAGACAATGTTGGTTTAAAACAAATAATAGTATTATTAAAATAAAATAAAGCTTAGTTAAGATTTAAACAAAGCTCGTTACTGTATATCGGGATAACGCAATAGTTCCAAACTCTAACTTTCTTAAACTAGGAATAAATTAACATAAAGTGTTTTTTCAAGCTGCCTCTGAAATTATTGAAAGTATTAACATTATTCTTCCCATTATAAGATATCAGTGTATTAAGATTTTTTTGTTTTTAAATGTTTTGACTAGTTGAGCTATCAAATTTAGCATTGCAATACAGTGTCGTTTTATCAAACTCCCAAGTTAGAGTTCTTTCTGTAATTTTATTTGTCTTTTTTGTATTTAATGCTTAATGAGCAATCATTAAAGCCTAGAGTTACCTATCAGTAGATTTGGCTAATGATATACCCAGTGGGAATGCGTCGTTCGTGGGACGTCCGTCGGACGTCTTACGGACATCCTTGAGACGTCCACGAGACGAAGCGTGCCCACCAGGTGACAGTACTTTTCAAAGTTTAAGAACTACCTTTAGTCACTCTTTCGAAATCTCTCTCGTTAAACCATTTACTATACTTTTACTCTAATTTTACAGCAATTTGATTGCAACTCAACGTTATCAAACCCTTTTAAAATGTTCATCACTTTTTTTTTTGTTTATCACTTTTTTTTGTAAGAGTTAGGCAAAAATACAAGATTTTGTTTGTGACCCTCTTTAAAGTGGCTAATTTTTTATATGTTGTTATTATTCATATTAAAAGCTCAATTCTAAAATTTTTGCAAAAAATATTCGTTGAATTTCTAGATATTGAATTTCAAAGTTTGACAAAATTATATAAAAAAATTGACAAAAATGTAGTCGAATGCATTTTTAAACTTGAAAATAAAACAAATTATCAACTTTCAAATGGGTATTTCAATAAAAATTAACTTAATGAGTTCCAAGAAAACTAAATAACTTTGTGGCAATACTACGAAATTGGAGATGGAACTAGAGTGCTATACAACAACTTTTCAGTTGACCTTCTTGTTCCATTTACAAGAACTGAAGGAAACATTCAGCAAAAAACTCTGACAGGTAAAGAAATAATAAACTGTGAAATAATAAATAATAAAGAAATAATAAACTTAAATATGCTACACCATTGCCAAGAGACTGTTGTATCAAATCTTTTGAAACTGTTATTGAGTTAGAGGGGTGAATGTTTACAGAACAACATAAAATGAAGAAACTTCCTCTTTAGATAAAGAATAAAAGACTTATATCGAAAAGATAAAAGCAATTTTGAAAGTTTATTCAAATTCTATAATTGCATCGGTTAAGATTACACCTACTCTAATAAACAATACACAAATCATAGCCGCAAAGAGCTTGACTCAACTTTGAAAGCTTTAAATTAACAAGTACTACTTTTCCACACACACACACACACACACACACACACACACACACACACACACACACACACACACACACACACACACACACACACACACACACACACAAGCGCACACACACACACAAAATAAGCAAACTTTTCCCTGAAAGATTTTTTATAAAACTGGGGAAAATGCTGGGAACATCTGGTCATCCCACATAGGTCCCATCGTGATTTGGTCAACTAGAACCAACTGGGTTCCATTTGGCATTAGTCTGGGTTTTGCACAAAAAATCCCATATTGAACCAAAATGTTCTTTCCGTTTAGAGTGTGTTTTTTTAATTATTAAAAGTTTGTTTTTTGCAGATTCAAGATTACACTCAAATGTTGCATTTTTTATTAAAGATAAAAAAGTTAAGGTATTATTTATATTAAACTCGCTTTAAAGGCGATAATTTTATTAGTCAAATACAGTCCAAATAATCATTTAAGGTGAATATTTAGTTTGACATATGATTTGCATATCATTTAAAAAAAAAGATTTGAGTTTCATAATATTTTTAAGCAACAAAAAACTATTATTATACAACGATTTAATTCAAAACTGTTTGACAATAGTTATATGCTGCCTTAGTAGTTCTCTAATTACGCCACCATGATCGCATGACAAAAAAAAAACAATAAAAGTAGTAGTAGAAATTTTTTTATTATGCAAATGTAATAAAAAAAGACTGCAAGCTACCAATAAGTTAGGATCTAACAAAATATTTATGAATAGTTATGAATATTTACGAATAATGTGCCTACACATTATCGTCATTTTTTTTTATATGGATATTTGCCGGTCCTTAAATGTTGTAGATGTTTTCATCAATAATTTTAGTCCTAGTCAATAATATAAAAATGGGTATTAGTATCTGACTATTTTTGAAGTTATTCAAAGATGAATAAAAAATGAATTCAAAACTTTTGTTGATAATTTTTGGATTTTAAAAACGGTCAAAAAAATTGCTCAATTTAAAATTTATTACAAAGTAAATGTCGCCTGACAACATATATATTGTTGTTAAGTATAATTACATACTACATATAACATATAAATACATTATTTTAGTTTAAATTAAAACATTAATATAATCCTAGTTAACCAGAGCAACTGGGGTTTAAGAATAAAAAGTCGGACCTTGAAATTCGTCGTTCATACATGCAGAATTCTCAATCTGACTATGAAAAGTAAATAGATACGATAGATCTCCTTTTTTTTTAACAAAAAGTCAAAAATTTTTAGGGTATTCACTCTTATCGCAAAAAATTATCCAAACCGTACCGAAAAGCAACAATAATGTATTAAAAAGTGAGCGAGAAAACTGTTATAACATTCTGACAAAGTTTGATGGCTGCCTAATTCTAGATGAAGAAACTTATGTCAAATTAGACTTTAGATAAATACCTGGCCACAGATTTTATCCTTTAGAAAAACTTTGGGCTGTTTGTTTAAGTTAAATAAAACACAATACATAGTCTGAGCTGCTCAATAAATAAAAAAAAGTTTGTGATAAAGTTCCAATAGTACAGTGCAAAACATGTTTAGGGGCATTACACCTAAAGTTTGTGGTCTTGCTCGGGAAAAGGATCAAATAATTTAAAATATGTAAAAATATAGATTAATGAGTACTCCATATGTAAAAAAAAAATTAGTAATCAATTAGAAATTGAAAAATTGACTGTACCGACTAATGAAGAAGACAATAACAATGAATTTGATGATAAAGAGGTCAAAAAATATCAAGAAGAAATACATAAACTTGCAATTGATCTTACTGTTATATGGTTGAAAGATGAAGTTGCAATTGTTCACAAAAATCAATGGTATCCAGGAGTTGTTGCAGAGGTAAAAATTTTGTATTATATTTGAACCAAAACCTTATACTACTTAAAATTAAGTAGAAAGCAACTAATAACATTGATAACAATATTAAAATTTAAATGATTATTATAGAAATGATCTGTTTTATTATTTATCCATAAATTTTCTGTTTAAATAATTTTAGATAACTGAAGTCGTTACTGTTGTTGATTGCATGAATATCTTTCGGAAAAAATAGTTATAAATGGCTAATCAAAATAATAGCATGATATATTTTGATGACGTAAAATATAAAATAAGTCCCCCGACTTATTTTATATTTTACGTCAATATTTTACCAATTTTTCTTTTAAATAATTATCAAGCATACATATACCTTACAACTATTAGATCACACAGTTATGGTCCTCTTCCAATTGAGATTTTAGCATCTCTTAAAAATGTTTTTGAAATATAGTATTTCTTGATTGAGTCTAGAATTACTATATTCTATACTACTTGATATAAAAACTAACATATTTACCATCTTGGAGTAATACCTGAATATGGTTGAATATTTCCAAAATTATCCTCCGCATGCCACGTGGAAGACATGGATTAGGTTTTATACAGTTTAAATTTAAATTCAATCTTCTAATGAATTGGGTTGCTCAAGTTTTGTATGATCTAGAAGGCATTCTTTTATAAAAAGAACAATTAGGGGAAAGGCGCCTATGATGGCATACTTAACTTTGAAGCTTCATTATTCAGTATCCTGAAGACCAATAATAAAAGTTTTGATATGGATACATTCCTTGTTACATCTAGAACAATAATTACCCTGGGAGTTTTCATCAGTTTTATTTTTTTTATAAGTTTTTCTTATTTTAAAAAAAAAGCACAAGTATGCCATCATAGGCAACCACTGCTGCTATGATGGCATAGGGGAGGATGGGGCTAGTTAGAATCGAGAGTAACTTAATGATTTTATTTAACCTTAGAGTCTTCCTTCAGAAAAGCCAGAAATTACTCGAAACCATCCTAATTTACCATTTCATGCTACACACCAGCATTGTAAAATTTTGCGCATGCGCATAGGATATATTGCGTTTTACGTATTTTTTGGACCAAAAAAAAATTTTGGAGCATCGCTTTCTTTTAACTTTACTTAAAAATAAGTTTTTCTTATAAAAAAAAAAGGTTTTCCCAACTCGTCAATATTTCAACACTCCCAACTCGTCAGTATGCCATCATGGGTAAAAGTCATCATTTTCATTAAAACAAGCTGTGTCTGCTTTGTTCAAAAGATAACATTAAAGTAACTATTCCACTAAATGCACAAAACTTGAAAATAAAATGCATGAAAATTTCATTTCTGCACAGTTAATAGTAAAATTACAATCTTAAATATATGAAGGAAATAAAACTACAACAGCACATCCCAAAATCGATTTTTGTTGATTATAAAAACAATACTTGTGCACAAGGGACGCTTTTTTCACTAAAACTAATGTAAAGTCAGTATAGTCATGTAGGTCTAATCATTTTTTTACCAAAACCAATTTTAATGGAAATATGATCGGTATGCCATCATAGGCGCTATGCCATCATAGGCGCCTTTCCCCTAAAATATTGTTTCTACTGACAAACTTTAAATCTTTTACCGTAAACTACATCTGCAAATCATTTGCGTTTATTTAAAGCAAGTTTTTGCTAGATAACCTAAGTAAAACATGGTATACACAAAGTATTCATTAACAATAACTAAATTGGCAATTGTAGCAAAAGTTTAGTTCTCCTTTACAGTTACTTTGGGTATTACACCAGTATTTGAACCATTTGTTTAAGCAATGCAATAGAAAGAAACATTTATTATATAAAATTGTATAGTTCCGTAATTATGTTTGAAACCAAACTTTTTAGTTCCAAAAAATAATTTTGAGCTTGCAGAGTATCCAGAAAGTGAAAGCATGTGTGTGGAAAACCAAATAGCATTTTTTTTATATAACAGACCGAAGGCCATTGCTGTTATATGTAGTCTAACAAAGTGCATTATCAAAAACTAATTTTGATTTTTAATTTTAACTTTTGAAAATAAGCTAGAATTGCTGAAAAATTGCTGTTGTGTTCATGTTTCTAAACTTGTTCATCCAGGTAGTAAGTAATTTTTTTCAAAAATATTTTCAATAATTGGGTCAAATTTCAGAACCCAATAAAACCCGAATAAATAATAGCTTAAAAAAAAATTTACTCGAGGACAACTTTTTTTCAACAAAATATATAAAAATTTTGACAATTTTTAATTGACTTTTAATGAAAATTTAATTTATTTTATCTATTATCTTAATTTCTTCTTTTTATCTATTATCTTAATTTCTCAGAAAATGGCTCTTGATTATCATGGATTAACTACAGCAGAAGCAATAAAAGGCAAAGGGTATCTTTTTTGACTTCAGTGTTTTTATTCTGTCGTACACTTTGCAAAAAGTAAATGATAAAATGCAGATGGTAGTCTTTTCTTGACTTCAGTGTTTTTATTCTGACGTACAATTCGCGGGCTCAGAGAAAAAAGAAAGTTTGAAAGCTTTATTGCATAAATCGATGAAAATCCAAAATTTTTATGATATTTGGCACAAAAATAGTTATTAAATAGGGGAAAGGCGCCTATGATGGCATAGCGCCTATGATGGCATACCGATCATATTTCCATTAAAATTGGTTTTGGTAAAAAAATGATTAGACCTACATGACTATACTGACTTTACATTAGTTTTAGTGAAAAAAGCGTCCCTTGTGCACAAGTATTGTTTTTATAATCAACAAAAATCGATTTTGGGATGTGCTGTTGTAGTTTTATTTCCTTCATATATTTAAGATTGTAATTTTACTATTAACTGTGCAGAAATGAAATTTTCATGCATTTTATTTTCAAGTTTTGTGCATTTAGTGGAATAGTTACTTTAATGTTATCTTTTGAACAAAGCAGACACAGCTTGTTTTAATGAAAATGATGACTTTTACCCATGATGGCATACTGACGAGTTGGGAGTGTTGAAATATTGACGAGTTGGGAAAACCTTTTTTTTTTATAAGAAAAACTTATTTTTAAGTAAAGTTAAAAGAAAGCGATGCTCCAAAATTTTTTTTTGGTCCAAAAAATACGTAAAACGCAATATATCCTATGCGCATGCGCAAAATTTTATAATGCTGGTGTGTAGCATGAAATGGTAAATTAGGATGGTTTCGAGTAATTTCTGGCTTTTCTGAAGGAAGACTCTAAGGTTAAATAAAATCATTAAGTTACTCTCGATCCTAACTAGCCCCATCCTCCCCTATGCCATCATAGCAGCAGTGGTTGCCTATGATGGCATACTTGTGCTTTTTTTTTAAAATAAGAAAAACTTATAAAAAAAATAAAACTGATGAAAACTCCCAGGGTAATTATTGTTCTAGATGTAACAAGGAATGTATCCATATCAAAACTTTTATTATTGGTCTTCAGGATACTGAATAATGAAGCTTCAAAGTTAAGTATGCCATCATAGGCGCCTTTCCCCTATATATTTAGATCAAAAAATTAATAAATTGTAAAATAATTATATTATTTTTTGAAAATAATGTAATTATTCAATTAAAAAAAAAGTTTAAAGCAAATGTATCGATTTCCTTTGAAAAATCCGTTTATTTTGATGAAATAACTTTTTGATAAAACATCTTGTGGAGCTTTAAGCGTTGGAACCAATTCAAAATATTTGAATTGATGAACTGACAGCGATTAAAATAATTTATAATGTACAAGCTTAAAAAACTTTAAAACCTATAAATGATATAAATTTATGTCTTTTTTATTAAAAGAAACAAGACACTCCAACTCCTTCGATTAAAAAGATAGCATTTTTGTTTTATAGTAACCGCCCACTAATAAAAAATTTAAACTTGATTTAATTGACTGGGTTGATAAAAGTTATATAACTTTAATCAATCCAGCTGTTAATATAATTGTCAAATGCATTTTTGATTGAAGTTGCATTTCTACAGAAAACAATATTAACATGTTAGAACCAGGTTCAAAAACACCCGTAAAATTTAGTGTTACTGCCTATGACAATTGTGCAGTGGCGTAACAATGGCTTAGCATTGGGGCAGTAACCTAGGTCTTACATAAGTTTTTTTTATTAAAACAGATATGTTGTTTTGTGCTAAAAACAACTTCGCTTTTAATGAAGAATATTATATAATTATTTTATTATGGTATATATTTATATATTGGTATATTTTTTGAGTCTAGTCATTTTAATGTAGATTATAAAAATTTCAATTGAATTACATTTTAAAAATCACACTAGCGATTAGTTGCCAACAATCGAAAATAAGTTTAATAATTTGTTGTCAGCAAAAGCACATTATGAAATAATAAAAGCCTAATATAGATTAATATTTTTTAGCACTTCTAATGTTTTGTACAAAGATAGTTTAACTGAAACTATTTGGTATGTGAAATTGTCAAACAATAAACATCCGATTTAAGAAGCGTTCGTTGGTTTCATAACTACTACTTGAAAAACAGGATAAGGATTTGCCTTAAAAATTAAAACAGTATTAATTGAAAATGATTTATCCTTTGAAGATGCACGAGTCCAAGTCAACAATAATGGGGCCAACATGGCAGTGAAGTTTTAGGGGAGTTCAAGCCAAGCTTTAAAACGAGAGTCACTTGCTTACGGAACTTGTGACATTTTTGGAAACACTACAAACATTGTACAACTTTTTTCTCTTGTTGTCTAGTAGATGGGAAAAAGTTTTTTCAGTGAAACTAAGCTAATGTTATTTAAATATATTGACAATCTTCGTTAATGATCATTTCGACATTAGGAAAAAGCGTCAACTAATTTAAAAAGTTTAGAATTTTTAATATTTTAAAAATATAAAAAATAAGTGATAAAAAACAAAACAAAAACGAAAAGTATTCTTCTGAGAGACTCTAACAAAACAAAAACTAAAAGTATTCTTCTGAGAGACTTTTGTTAACATTTATTTTTATAAATTAATGTTTTTTTAGAAACAAGCTGTTATCGTATTTATCTACAGAAATAAAAGTGTTGATAAAAGGTTTCAAATGATAGGTATCATTTGCAAGTCTTTTTGTTAATGATTGTACATTAATAAAAGAACATTGTGAATATGAAAATATGAACATTGTTCTTATTTATTTTTCCTATATATAACACATGCTTGTTCATATTTATTTTTCCTATATATAACACAAGAAAATATTTAAAGTTTTTAAGGTAAGTTTCCATTCATCCGTTTTCTTACGGGATAGGGAAGGAAAAAAAATCACGCCAGCATGCGTAGTTTTCATTCGGACAAATTAAAACTTATTTAAATGTAGTATTTTTTGTACTACGTTTTTGTTTGTACTATAAAACTTGTTTTTGTTTTACTACGAAACTTATATAAATGTAGTTTTTTTGTACTACGCATGCCCACGTGACTATTTTGATTAGAAAAAAGATTAAAAAATAATCAAATTAATTGTATTACTAAATATAATTTATGTATAAAACCCAAGATAAATTTTTATCAATAAGAACTCCTAAAAATTTTATGAAATCATTTTTGTATCATTTAAAATGAGATTGAATAATTTTAAATGGAAGATTTTCTTTTTAATATTTTATGGACTAAAGTACATTGTGTTTTATCTACACTGAGAGAGTTTTTTAGGCTAAAACCACTCAGCAAATCTCTAAAAAATGTCTTTTGCAAGTTATAACTCGAAACACCTTGCAAATAACTATGGTGACAATGTTTGATGCAAATAAGTTTTCTAACAAATAAGTGTACATTTTCTAAAAAAAAGTGAATATTTTTTAACAAATAATTGTACATCTTCTAACAAATAAGTGTACATTTTCTAACAAATCAACTGTTTTTTTTAAATAGAGAACATTTTATGTAAACTTATGCACAAATAGTTTTTTTAACATTTTTTTGGTCTTATATGATAACTTTCGTTTTTTTCTTTAAAGTTTCAAAGATATATAACTGGGTTATCTTTTTAAACTTAAACTTTTAGATGGAAACAGTTTTAATTATATTTATAAATCTTAGAGAAAGATTAGGTATGTGTGTGGGGGGTGAGGGAGGTAGGAAGGGGAGGAAGGAGGAGCGAGTGGAGGGGTAAACAAAATAACTATTAACAGTTGTATTATAACTAATTCTCCTTCAAAAAAATATACAAAAATATTTCGATACATATTTAGTAATAAATATAAATAAATTTAATATTAAATTATATTAAATAAATTAGGTTGCAGCAGTAATATTACAAGTTTATTAAATAACGTATGTCATTTTTTACATTGTTGCTCCATGAAAGCCAGTTTATCTCAGTCTGTAGGGGTTCTAAACTAATAATTAAAGAACTTTTTAATTTTTTTTACTTAGGGTACGGTTCCGGTAAAAATTAGACTAAAAAAGCCTGAAAAAAAGTTTTTTTTATCCCGAATCTTTTCATGGCAACATAAAACGTGTAATGTATAAAAGATATTTTTTTTACAATAGTTTTATTTTAAAAAGTATTGCGTTGCATAAAATATAATTTATTTTAAGTATGTAAAAGAATTTCTCTCTTCTTCTCACTCTCACGTTTTTGCATTCTCTCTTACCTCACTCATTAATATGTAATAACATTGCATATATATATATGTACATAAAAATAAATAAAAACATATTTAAAACATAATTGCATTATTTATACATAGTAGATTAAACGCTACTGTAAAAAATGAATTTCTTCTTTCTTGCAACTTGAAAATAATCAAACCTAAAATGATTAAAAAAATATTTCTTAACTTTTCAGTTTTTCAGTAACAAAATCAACTTTAATTTAAATTTTATATGAATAAACATTAAAAAGTGCATAACCTGTGTAACTACTCTTACTTACCTTATATAAATGCAAAAAAAAAAAAAAACATTAGTCCCAGTAAGCAGCATAGTTTCCATACAAACCAAGAGCTAATGGACCGCCTACTGTCAAAAGTTTCATCGTAGTTGGTTGATAGCTATGAGCATAGACTGCGTTTGGATAACACTCTGTCTCCCAAAAAAATTCGCGGAATACCGAATCACGCCTCTATGAATAAAAACAAAAACACTTCCTGACTTCTAAATAAAAACATAAAACATGTATAAAAAAAGAAAAAAAAATGAAAATAAAGGAGAACATACCAGCCAGCCTCTACCTGCTCTATGGAAAAACGGAACACCATCAACATTCTCCAACATTTTGTTTACACGGATATCATAAAATAGTATGGATCCATACCCAGTCCCAATCGTAACAATAGTGTCGTTAAAACTGACTGATCGTACACCTGCGGAAAGTATATGTAAAAAACTATTTTTAAAACAACTATAAACCAAATTAATAGAACCTTATAGCATCATTTGCAGATTTATATATATATATATCATTTGCAGATTCATATATATATATATATATATATATATATATATATATATATATATATATATATATATATATATATATATATCATTTGCAGATTTATATATATATCATTTGTAGATTTATATATATATATATATATATATATATATATATATATATATATATATATATATATATATATATATATATATATATATACACATACATACATATATATATATATATATATATATTATTTATATTATATATATAATATTTACATTAAGACATTTTGACAGATTTTTGACACTAAGACTTTTTGACAGTAAAGAATAATGCTTTTGTAAAGATGGTTATAACTTATTTTAAACAATAATGCTTCAATAAAATATAGCAGCAGTATTTGTTTACTTAAAAATTAAATGGTTTATTTAAAAAACGATTAAATATATATATATATATATATATATATATATATATATATATATATATATATATAAAAATACCTTTTTATGGCATTTTTAATGTTTGCACATTTGTCATATTTTGAATCATAAAAACAACATTCAATGTTAATTTTATTGTTCAAAATATAAAAAAAAATACAAAAATTAAAAATGCCATGAAACGCTATTTTTATTCTTATATATTCCAAATATTTTCAAAATGTTACATTGTTATACTATTTACAAACAATGTTACATTGTTTGACAAAGTAAGCCTATTACTAATAGGTTTACTAAAAATATTAGTTATATGAACATGTTTTTTTTTTAATACATTTGTACGTTTCAATTCTTAATTACCCTCTGCTGTATGTTAGAAGGTTTATAAAATTACTGAATGGTAGACAGCAATCAGGGTTTTATTTAAACAAAAAAATATTTTTTTTGACAATACTAAGATGAGGTTATATTCAAGTTTTGTAAATGTTCTAATATTTAGAGATTTTATTTAGTAGCCCAAAATTATACAACAGCTGTATGAATTGTTTATTGAGCTCTGTTAGTATAAAACAACTCAAACGTTCCTTCTAGTGTTAATATGCTTTCATTATTGTTTTTTATGTTTTTATAAATATATTTGTTATTTTTATTTTCCTCATCTTAAATATGAAATAAAAATTGTTAAGCATATTGAAAACTTGTGATTTTAATTTAGCACATTTCAAAAAAATGAATAAACATTTTTTAACTAAATATAATACTTTAATATTTATGAATAAGACAAACAGTTTTTATAGCATGAGCTAAGTCACGATTGTGAAAATTAACCTAATAATAAATTCCTATATCAACAAAGTAGTGTATCAAATATGATGCATGTTTTGATTTAAGATTATATAGGAAAGTATAATGCAGTTTTCTTTAAAAACTGTAACGATTCCTGCTTTTCTTTTGCTTACAACTGTTTTATTAATGTTTACATCTAAAATAAAAAATTATGCATACATATTTATATGATATAATGTCTTTATATATGTTTATATGTATGAGTGTGTGTGTGTGTGTATATATATATATATATATATATATATATATATATATATATATATATATATATATATATATATATATATATATATATATATATATATATATATATATATATATATATACATCGACTGACAAATAGCCTGGCTCTCAGAGGAGTGCTGCTACATCCATATTAGGACCCCTCCTATTTCTAATATATATTAATGATCTACCAAAAGTTTCTAACCTAATGACTATTATGTTTGCTGATGATTCTAACTTATTTCTTTCTCATAAAAACATTTTTACACATTTTAACAACATGAACATTGAATTAGCCTTCCGAATGGTTTAAATTAAACAAACCATCATTAAATATTGATAAAACTAAATGGATTCTTTTTCATCCTTATGATAAAAAGCACTAGCTGCCTAGCAACTTACCCTTCCTTTTTATTGATAACATAATTATTAAAAGAGTTCTAGTGACAAGATTTTTAGGTGTATATATCGATGAAAATCTTAATTGGAAAAGCCACATTGCTAACTTGTGCAATAAAATTTCAAAGAGTATAGGCATTTTATACAAAATAAGAAACTTTCTAGATAAACATACCTTAATTCAGTTATATTATTCGTTAATTCATTGCCATATTAATTATGCAAACATTTCTTGGGGTAGCACTTATAAAAGTAAACTTAAATCTCTCTATCGGCAACAGAAACATGTAGCACGCCTTATAAATTTCAAGGACCGTTTTGCTCACGCCAAGCCTCTTTTATATGATATGAAAGCACTCAATATATATGAGTTAAATGTTTTTAATATTCTTTGTTTTATGTATAAATGCGAGACCCACCTATCACTCGCTTCTTTTCGTAACTTGTATTTACAAAGAAATAGAAATAAATATATTTTAAGGAACGATAATTTAATTCGACAACCATTTTCTCAAACTAATTTTAGAAAAATTTTTATTTCATTTCGCGGACCATTTTTATGGAATAGTATAGTTCTAAATACTTCTACCTCATTTTTATGGAGTTCTAAATACTTCTAAATATTTTTCTCAAGAATGTAATTTTGATTCTTTTAAACAAAATCTTAAAAAACTCATTTTTTCAACAGAAAATATACTAATCTACTTTTAAATTTTAAAATTTTTTGAAAATCCCTTATCTATATTAGTATATGTATATATTTAATGTATATTCTTTTTTATTTATTTTTTCGTTTGTTTTTTTATGAGCATCGGTGTTACGTTCATTCAACTACGTTTAACTACGGTCAACAAAGTTGAACGTAGTTGAATGTAAATAAACGTAACATAGTTTTGTTTCAATTACGTTACGTTTATTTACGGCATTTTTGTATTAATCATCTTAGTTAAACGTAGTTGAACAAAGTTGAACGTAGTTGAACCAAATACATTTTTGAACAACCTAATTAACTTTTAAAAACCACTGATTTGTATTGCTAGTATAAATAACCAAAATTAAATTTAAGAAGATGTTAAAGCCAGAGTTTAGTGTGATTTTAGAAAGTCGAGCCTAAGCCTGCGAAAATGTGGAAAATTTTTATTTCAATTTTGTTTATTAAATAGCTTACACGATTGGAAATAACTCTACAATAGTAGTACTAAACTTTTTGTTTTTTACTAAAAATTAGTCAAAATAAATAAAATGTAGGTCCCCAAATGTGGCAATAGCCAGTATTAAGTCCTGATTATCCTAGTTTTTCTTGCATTAAGGTAATTAATTTACATCTTAAATTGACCTAATACCATTGCTAATCCTAGGTTGAAACTATTAGTTGAGGCAACATTCCTATATATTTACTAATTGCAAATTGGTGATGAAGTTTTCAATATTTTAAGTTATCCTGCTCAACTTTGTTCAACTTCGTTCAACTTTGTTCAACTTCGTTGAATTATTATTTCGTTACGTTCAATTTTGTTTTAGGGAAGATGAAGTCTTACAACGTTACGTTTCGTTACGGTCACAAAAATGAAGCTAACACTGGTGCTTATTTTTTTATCCACAAGCAATTAGCGGTTTCTCTGTGACAAGACCTGATGGTCTTCTTTGAGTATCCGCATTCTTTATATTTATTTTATTATTTATTTCTTAACAATATCTTGACTTGTTAACTTTTATTATCGTAATGAAGTTTTGTTTATTTAAATTGTAATGAATATTGTAATAAAGAACAAACAAAAAAAAAACATTGACTGATGGTTTGGCATATTTAATCAATGTAACAAAAATATGGTAATAATTTGTTACACAAATATGCTAATGTATCTCTCTCTCTCTCTCTCTCTCTCTCTCTCTCTCTCTCTCTCTCTCTCTCTCTCTATATATATATATATATATATATATATATATATATATATATATATATATATATATATATATATATATATATATGTATATATAAATTAGTAAAAACACTTATCTAAATTTCTTCAACAAATTGTTTTGCTATCAGTAGATTCATCAGAAAGATGGCCTTGTTCTTTAAGAACATTGAGCACTCTATTTGTAGAATACACTAACATAATATATATATATATATATATACACATATACATATATATATATATATATATATATATATATATATATATATATATATATATATATATATATATATATATATATATATAGAGAGAGAGAGAGAGAGAGAGAGAGAGAGAGAGAGAGAAAGAGAGAGATATTTATATATACATACATACATATATATATAGAGAGAGAGTGCTCAATGTTCTTAAGAAAGAGAGCAATAATAAATTATTAAAAATATTCTAATAATCTAATTTTTACTTCGACAGGCTGTTTCTCCATCTGTAGGTTCATAAAGTAGCTACTGGATGAACCTACAGAAAGAAAAGCAGCCTGTATATATATATATATATATATATATATATATATATATATATATATATATATATATATATATACACACTAGTGGCCATAGGAATGGACACCCCTGTAATTTTTACCATTTTTCTTAGAAAAGTTGACATATCATGCATTTGGTGGATTTAATTATTTATTTTTATATTTAAACCACGTCATCTATTATTTGGCTTATAGGAAATCGTAAATTTTAATCGTTTATATCAATTTTAAACATAATTATGGACTATTATTAATTGGTGTTAAAAATGAGTCATTGCTCTGCTAATGGGTTTCTCTAGTAAAAGGTGAATGTCTTATTATTTTTGTGCTTTTGTGAAAATTAGTCTATTTATTGTGATGACTAATAGTTAATTACATTATAAATTAATATTTTTATCCATAAATCTTTTAAGCTATAAATACAAGATCATTGTTTTGTAGTCATTTAGTTGAGTTTCAACAATTGCTGGTGAAAAATCGACAGTGCTCTTGAAGATTTATTGTGTTTTTTAAAATTATACTTTTATTTACAATGGCGAAAGGATATTGGTCACCAATATCCTTTCGCCATTGTAAACTGCCAACGATGACAGGATGATAATGAGGCTTGCACTTAAGAACCAAAGAGCAACTTCAGCTGAAATTAAAAACAATTTAGAGACCACCGTTGTTTCGGTTAGTTCAAGAACAATTCGCTGAAGGCTTTTTGAAAATGAATTAAAAGCAAGAAGACCCAGAAAAAAATCATATTTAAACAAAAAACAACGAAAGAATCGTTTGATTTGGGCAAAAGAACACAAGGAGTGGACAAAGGAAGACTAGGCAAGAGTTATTTGGAGTGATGAAAGCAAGATTTCCATTTTTGAAAGTGATGGAATCAATTATGTGAGAAAAAGGCCCGGTGAAGATCTTTTACCTGAGTGCATATTGGTTACAATGAAGCATCCCATAAGTGTTATGGTGTCGGGATGCATGACCAGAGATGCTGTGGGTCGTATCCACATTGTGGGTGGTATTTTAAACACCAAAAAGAAGCCAAATTACTCCCATCGATTGATGATTTGTTTGAGGGCAAAACAGAAACCTGTGTGTTCCAGCAGGACAGTGCTACATGCCACATCGCAAAAACTGTCAAAAATTGGTTTAAAGCCAAAAAGATAAACGTTTTGAAGTGGCTTGGAAACAGTCCGGACCTGAATCCGATAGAAAACCTGTGGTCTCTACTGAAAAAACTTGTAAGGAAAGAAAAACGTGGGAACAAGCGACAATTAATAGAGGCCATAATCAAGTCCTGGTTTCACGTGATCAGCACAGAAGATTTGGGCAATTTAGTGGACTCAATGCCTCGTAGGATTACTGCAGTAATAAAAAATAATGGATATCCAACAAAATATTAAGTTTTTTTTTTATAAGCCATTTTTTTAATAACATGTTTTGTAAGCTGTAAAATGTAAATTTACCATAATTTGCCATTTTGTCATTAAATTGTTATATTTTTATATTAAAATTGTGAATTTTAATCAAAATTTTAGTTTTTTTTAAATCTAAACATATCAAAAAATAAAAATCAATATAGAAAACTGCATAAATATGGTTATTTTCTTTTAAAAAATACACCAAAGTGAAGTTTTCATATATTTCGAAGGGGTGTCTATTCTTATGGCCACTAGTGTATATATATATATATATATATATATATATATATATATATATATTAGGGATATGACTTTTTTGCAACCTACTAGGCCTGTATCGTAATTCAATGAACTTTTATGTAAAAAGAACGAATAGATGTTTCATTTTGACATATTTTGAAAAAAGGTCACCCCAAAACCAAAAAATCGAATTTTCAATAGGTACACTTTTGTACAGTAAATGAATATTAAAGGCTGAAGATGTTGTAAGAGTCATACTCCTGTTGTTATTTTATTTATTTATGCAACATGTACTGTGATATAACAAAAAACATTATGTGATATATAATTATACAAGTATTACAAAATTAACAGTATCAAAGCGTCTAGTACAACAATATACATAACTGTCTGTGTCTATAGGCCTACTGTGTTTAGTACATGGGTCACATGATGCTCACGTCTCATAAAGAGTCTAGCGCTTATTACTTAGAATGAATCGAAGTTGCAGTTTGTCTTTCTTTCTGCAGGAAGCATACAGGTCTTGCATCACCTTGATTGCACGTTCAGCTATCTGATTACTTCGTGGTATGTCGATGACGGATGGCTCTTTCTTCCAGTGATTTTTGAATGACTGCAATGCCTTTTTGTAAGGCTTCAATACATCAGATAAATTCTTGAAGTCATTGTCATTGTACTTTTGACTACTAAACCAATGTTCTGCCCACTCATATGAAATGAACCTGCAAACCTTCTCCAAATTCTTTCTCGCTTCAGGCATAAGAATGAACGCCAGAATGGCGAGAATGGCTCTTGAGTTCCATCTGGCATTGCTCATATTAGGAATGTTCTGAAAGTGAATCAGAGGGAAGTTTCTTTGTTCTTCATAGAACCTAAACACTCTTGTTAAATGGTACAAAAACTTCATATCGTCTCTCCACCCTGATTTATCAAGAATTTCTACAGTTCCATTCACAAACTTATCCTTCAGTTCATCATACTTATTCAACAGTTCAGACACAAATGGGTATTCAATGTTTGGAGATTTGGTATCACCCCCAAGTTCTTCGTCCATCACCAGACGGAGAATCCTGTCTAGTACGTGATGCTGACAACCGATAAATTGTGGTATTGTGACACCCTTTAATTTAAACATACGTTGCAACTTCACAACAACTCCATTTCTCTTCCCAGTATTGACGTTTGTTGTATCAGTAATGATCATCTTAATTGAATTCCACAAATTGTATTCATCAATAAGTTTGGCAATTTTTTCAGCAACAGTTTCAGCTTTGCCATCTTTTAAACGCAGTGCATCAAGTTTCACGTCAGTTCTTTCATTCTGAAGTACAACTACCTGATATTCCTTATCATCTATTCGTTTGCCGTCAAAGTGTAAGGACCACTGTTCCATTTTAAGTTGTTGTATCATTTCTTTTTTTAATTTACCTGCCTCTTTGAATATGGACTTGTAAATTGCTGATTGACTTGGAGTTGGAATATCAATACCTTGTTGTGATAATACATTGCATATTTTAGCAGCTTTCTTTGTGGAAACTCCACTTGATGTAACCATACTTACAGCAAATTTACTTTTGTAGTGCTTTCTAGTTTTTTTCTGAGTGTCCTCATCATCGTCTTTATCACCGTCGTCGTCTTCATCATCTTCACTCTTACTTTTGCAGTTTTCAGATTCAGTACCACTGTCTGTGGTAGACAGGACTTGTGATGTGGAAGGTATTGCTGTTCCAGACTGGACTTTCCTTCTCTTGGAAGGGTGAATGGTTTCTTTACTTGCCACTTGTCCTGTTGAGTACCCCACCTGTCCTTTACTTTCTTTTTGTAGGTGGTATAGACGTTTATCTTCCGAGGATAACCACTGGCCATTCACTTTCGTGATGTCAAATAATGCATTGAGAACATCATATTTTCCACGCTTGACACATTCATCATAGACCTTCAGCACCTTCATAAGCTTTGCTCTTATCACTTGATCAGACACACGTGGAAAATTCAGTTTATTGTCCCACAATTTTGTAATTTCCTTAGAAATTTGGTCTATTCGTTCTTTTCTTCCTTTAACATATGCTCCGAGAAACTGGTATCTTCCTACGATCTGCAATTGAAGTGGTATTCTGGATTTTTCATCGAGTGAATGTTCTTCTACAGCCACGCTTCCTCTTCTTCTGTGTGACTCTTGAAATCTCACCAAATTTTTAGTCCAAGTCTTCTTGTTCTTTGTTACTGTGGTATGGCTTTTCTTGTGAGACATCATATAATATTGTTACGACTTTACGGATAGCTGAGCGTAAATATCCGTTTAATAAAGTCGTTTAATTAATAAAATACTTTAACTGTATAGTAATCCAATTATAGTTCGATAATCCAGTCAATGTTGATAACAGTTCGATAATCCAGTCCGTATCCTAACGATAATGCTACAACTACTTATACTTCGTACACTTACAGCGTCTTTAGTTCGCTACAGTAGTTCCTTATTAGCTCAGTTACACGCAGAGTACTTCATAGAACTATTCACATTATCAACACTGAGCTCTGACAGCAGCTCGCTTATGTAATTATTTAGAGCTTCCAGAATGTTCTACTAAGTTCTATAATCTTCTACAGTCTGTTACAGTCGTCTATATCACCGTTGTAACACAATGACGTCATCACATAACAATTCCAAGTATTTGCCGGCACACAGCCGTTTCGTTGCCATGGTAACGTGTGGCGTTATATTTATAAATTCATAACAAAATAATGAAATAAATAGAATTAAGCTGAGAATTAAGCTTAAGATTAAAACATCGGTCAAAAATGAATGTATAAAAATGGTAAATCAAATTTTTATTTTAGGGGTGACCTTTTTTTGTTGCAGAAAGCTATTGGGGCCTTTTTTCATGATTTTAGGTAAAAGTTCATCGATTTATGATACAGGAAACATTTTATTAGAAAAAAAATTAAAAAGTCATATTCCTAATATATATATATATATATATATATATATATATATATATATATATATATATATACATATACATATATATATATAAATATATATATATATATATATATATATATATATATATATATATATATATATATATATATATATATATATATATATATATATATATATACATACATATATATACATATATATATACATATATATATATATATATATATATATATATATATATATATATATATATATATATATCGTTTATGCTGAAAATTTGGAGCTGCGCAAAATCCGGCAGACATTGATCAGTATTCTAGACTACATTTAAAGTAAATGTAGTCTAGAATACTGATAGTATTCTAGACTACATTTACTTTAAATGTAGTCTAGTAAAATTTAAAACAAACAATTTAAAGTAAATGAAAAGAAAAATAAATTAAAATTAATTGAACCATGCTGTAACAAAGTAAAAATTGTGACTTTTTATAAATATTTTTTTGTTTATGTTTACAATTTGGTTGTACTACACATCCCAGAAGCCTTTATGTTTAGTAAAAACAATAACATAGATTGAACAAAAATTATTATCTTTATCACCATGATTTGTAAGGGGACAGCTGAACTCTTAAAAACTCATTTAAAAAAAAACAGAAACCAGAGAGCTGATATATAAATTATATACATTTTTCCAAGGTTGTGTATTGTGATTTGTTGAAATTTAACCTAATATAAAAACTGTAACATTTTTGTGGTAAAAAATGTCTTTCATACAAAGATACTGTCTGACAAAACAGATAAACAAAACAACTTTTTTCCTTTTTAAAAAGATATAAGTAAAATAACTGGTTACCAGCTCCTTGATCAGTTGAACATAATGAGCCAACAGCTCTTGCAGATCTTGTTTCAAGTAAAGAAACATGTGACAAAGAACCAACTGCATACAATAAATTTGTCTTTTCATGTGCTATACATACATTTTCTTTTGAAAAAGGAAGTGAATGACACACAATCTAGTTATAAAATGAGATCAAATAATCATATTTTTTGTTTAAGAAAGGAAGTTTATTACAAAACTACCAATAAGATGCTAACCTGAGTAAAATTGTTAACATCCCATATGTGAACAAAACCATTGGATGTAATAGTAGTCAGATTCTAAAAATTAATTTGAAAACTTAGTGAACCTTCAACAGAACTTTCAGGAACACTCTGTTACATAAAATAAATATTTTAAACTTATTTAAGATGTAATTGAACATCTTGGACATTTCATAGAAAAATTCAAAATAAAATTTTTTTTTACTACTCTACTCTAAAATTACAAAAAGTTAACAACTACTTTTCAATAACAAAGTATTTAAAACTGCATTACTACTAATAAGTAGAAATTAAAAAAATTAATAATAGATTATCTGCCTCAGTTAATATTGATAGGGAAATAAAGCAGCTTGGCATTCTAGCTATTGATCATATTACAAGACAGGCTAAACACGATGTTTAAGTTTAAATACTGGAAGTACATGGAATATGTGATGATCTGAAAGGTTAATGTTTTGATTAAGTTTGATTCTTTGAAAGATTAATGTAATGATTAATTGATAATTACTTATTTAAAAACATGTTTCATTATTCAGATTGGTCTTTGCGTAAAATTTCCAAAAAATATGGTAAATCTACAGTTCAAAATATTTTGACTGAAAAAAATTAATTTTAAAAATGCTATAACTACTTAATATGAGATTTTTAATTTGGTGGACTATATACATAGTAATAAGTAAACTATATTCGTTTTAGAAACTATCAACCTTGATTTGAATACAATTCAAAAAATCTAAATTTAGTTGAGGCTAACCATGGTAGAACGGGGAAACATTTTTTTTTTACTATTTTTAACAACTTGAATAACAGATTTTCAGCAGCTAACAAGTTATTTGCTTAAAGTTAGTCAAAACATTTTTGAGTACAATTGATAAATGTTTCCCTAAAGGCCACAAATTTCGCAAACATTTTAATCGAAACAACCTAAAGGTTAGTTATAGCTGCCTTCTAAACATCAAGAGTATTATCACTTCTCATAATAAAAAGATATTATTTAAATCTCATGAAAATGCCAATCAATTATGCAATTGTCGACAAACTACCTTATGCTCACTCAACAGAAAATGCCTTACAAAAAATCTTATTTATATTTGTAACGTAAAAACTCACCAAGAAGAAGAAGGATATTATTACATTGGGCTTACTGAGAAAACCTTCAAAGACAAGTGGTATAAACATAAAAACTCCTTTGCTCATGAAAGTAAGGCCAACTCCACTGAACTTTCAAAATTTGTGTGGGAATGCAAAAATAAAGCTTTAGAACCTATATTAAAATGGAATATTCTCGATCAAGCGGAGCCATTCAAACCTGGTGATAAATTTTGCAATTTATGCTTGACAGAAAAATACCACATTATTACATTACCATTAAATTTGCTTAACAAACGAACCGAGCTTGCGTCAAAATGCCGCCATGAAAACTTTAATGTCATCAAGGCGGACACTCCATAGCATTTTTCGTATATAATTTTTGTTGTTACTTATTTGTTGTTGTTACATCTGATGATCACTATTGCGTGAAACTTTAAGTAATGTAACTGAAATATATATTATTAATTATTTAGTTTTTACTATATATATTTGGTGCAAATATGTAGAATTAGGTTTTAAAACTTATCCAGCAATTTTTGATCACTCTAGACCCTCCCTCAATACTGTTTTTTTAAAAAAGGGTTCAAATTTTTGGTCAAAAGTTGCAGTTTTTCGTGACATTGAGGGAGGAT
This sequence comes from Hydra vulgaris, assembly GCF_038396675.1. Classification (NCBI taxonomy): domain Eukaryota; kingdom Metazoa; phylum Cnidaria; class Hydrozoa; order Anthoathecata; family Hydridae; genus Hydra; species Hydra vulgaris. The sequence goes on along the minus strand of NC_088932.1, from coordinate 21,651,768 downwards.
CAAATGTAAACCTGGATTGATTAAATTTGAAACAAATAAGTCTAAACTACATATATTTTTTGCATTTAAAACTATACATATTTTTGCTTTGGCTTTATTACTGAGTATTTTTTATTCAAAATCTCAATAAATTTGCAAAATTTGTGTTCAATATTATATTAAAAAATCCTTTTGAATATAAATATATCTGAGATTTTTTTTGGAAAATTAAAAATACTTTATAGTTAAAAATTTGAAAACTTTCTTGTTACTTTTATCATTTGTGTACTCAAAGGTGAGGTTAGGTTCTTTACCCCCCTCTCCACACAAACACTTGTGCTACACCCACATCTTTAGCTTTTTAAAAATTGGTTAAAATGTTTAAAGTTACTTTTATAAAAAAAAAACCAGAACTGAGTTTTAAAGGTAGCTTAAGATTACGAAAGATAAAAAACTACGACAGGAACATTTCTTGTCATTTTTGCTTTTCTTGAAATTGATTATGTTCTGTAAACCAAGTTCTACGTTTCTTTTTGTCATTTTACTAGAGCATTTTCCAGGTACTCTCGTGGCATAACAAATTTTGTTTATTGTTATAAGTCTCATCTGCTTCTCTTCTTTACTAATGCATCTATGTATAATATACTAATGCAACTAATGTATCTATGGATAAACTCCTGCACCATACCAACATTTGTTTTTGCGTGATTGTTTACAACAACCAATATTTTTGCATAAGCTAAAAACTGGTTGTTTACAACTGGGGTTGTTCAAGCTGCAGGAGTAGATATAAAAGCCATCAAATCAAGCTGCTCATCAAATCAAGTATCTCAACTGCTGCTAGAAGAGTGAAAAAAGAAAATAAAGAAATCGCAAGTATTGCCAAAGAAGGTATAAAAAAAAGTCCATATATTCCTACTCTGATGTGAAAACTATATTTGAAATAATTGAAAAAAAAAAAATTAAAATGAAAACAAGTAGCTGCACTAGTAAACGTCAATGGCGAATCGCACTTGTTGGGTGTGCCTTCATTACCCTCATTTTCAGGTAAAGATCAATTTATGTTTTAAATAAATACTTTAGTTTGTATTTTACATTTTTTTATATTATTTTTTTATACTTTGTTTTCTGTTTTAACTCTTTAAATATATTAATTATAAACAGCTTTTGTTAGTTTTTTATCGTTACTTTATTCAAAGAATAACAAAGTAAAAAATAAAAAAGTAAAAATTAAATAGATCAAAATGATCAGAAAAATCACAAGAGTATCTTTATTTATACAGGTATGCAGTTATTTCAGTAAAATGATTTTTTACATATTTCATAAGAGAAATTTATTTTTGTAGTTGCAGAGATGCAATAAAGTTAAATTTATTATAACCGTTGCCTTGAAAATCCCCAAATAAAAATACTCATGAGTTTTGGTCCAGTTTTAAATTTATTAAGAACATTTTCTTATTTAAATAAATTATTAAAACCATTTGATAAGTATTTGAAACGAGCTTGTTTATGAAACAAATACACTGAAATTTTTTAAATTTATTTAGTACTTAGACAAGTACATGGTTACAAATTCAAAAATTTTTTACCCTATTTTTATCTTTAACATCTTTGTTAATTGGTAAGATAATATATTTTATTAAAAAATAAAATAAGTTATACAAAAGAATCTAAAAAATCTACAGATATATATCTGTAATGTAATGAATAATAAAATGAAAATGATTGTTACAAAATGATAAAGAAAAAATAAAGAGCTATGAAATAGAGAGACAAAAGAACTTACTGATATATAATCTTGTGATATAACATATGGTAATAATTACAGTTTTTTCATTAAACTTTTCACAAAACTTTTCAACATAATTTAGTGTGTCTTTTCAACATATTGTTTTACTGTTGAAATACGGTTTTAATTTAGTAAACTTTTAACAGTTTTTATTTACTTTATAAGTTAACAGTTTGGGAAAATTATTAATTAAGCATAATTAAAGTAAGAATAATTTATTGTTTGCATTACAAAACTGTTTTTTAGAGTTATTATTCCATTCTAAATGAACATGGCGTGAGTGTCAGCGTAGTCATTAGGTTGTTGAGTGCTGTAACCACATCTAGCCTAATGTTTGTTTTGTTGTTGTGGTGTTTATTGGCGGAATAAATATATTCTTTATGACTCACAAGCCACAAAGAATATATTTATAATTGTTTATGCAACACAATGATCACATATAAGTGACCTACGGAGTTGTCCAGTTACGTAGACCTGAGAGAACTTATTGAATCTATTAGAAACAGATAGTAGATGATGTCACTGAGTGAGAATCAGCAATGAATGTAAAGAGTATTTATTTTATCTATTAAGATTAAAATTTAAAGGCTTTGTTTCTTTTACTTTGTGCTTTATCACTACACCATTAGTTTGAAAATGTAACAAAACCTTGTTAACCTGTTTGACCTTTTTAAAAAACTTCTTTCAATTACACTAATTTACAATATAACCTCGACAATAAAAATTTCACAATGTAATTTCTTTCAATTACAGTGTTTTTTTGATTTTTTTAAAGGCATGAAGAACATATGCCTGCAAAAAAATTCCATGCACTTTCAAGTATTATTATGGATCTTTTTAAGTTTTCTTTTAAGTATATAGTGGTTAGTGGAAACCAACCACCAAATACTTAGAAAAAACTTAAAAAAAAGAGTTGGTGGTTTAGTAAACTGGTTACCTGTTTTCAGACCAAGGTATGATTAATTTTTTAACTTCTTTATAAGTTATAAAGATATTCAATAAATTCTCCAAAAATATTAGCAACAACAAAAGTGATTAGTTTGCAAAAAGTGAAGTTTAAGTTTATTTGTTTAAAAATACTTTTTGATTTGGTTCAAGAATATTAGGAAAATTTTAATTAGCAAATTAATATGTAAATCAATAATTATTTCTTTTGTGAGGCAGGAGGGGGTTTATTTCATTTACTTTATCCTTTGTATTTCTTAATGCATAAATTTTGCATAATAAAAACCATAGTATGCATAAATGTGTTTATGGTTTTGTGGGAAGATACCCCAAAATATTTTATGGGAATAAGTCATACATAACTAGTTACAATGCGAACAGTAGTTAAATAGGTATGATGCACTTTTTGATATAAATAGAGGTTTTAGAGTATTATCTTTAGAGTATTATCTAAGGGAATACTACTTAATCAGATTAAGTTGTATAACTCAGAAAAATATTCTTGCAGCAGGTTGTTTGTGCCAGGAAAATATAAAGATGGGAGAGTATTCAGAAACATTTGAGAAAAAAAAACTAGATGTCTAAAAGTTTTTGAGTATGAAGGAAGAGTTAAATTAAAAGTGACCTTACTGAATGACCTTGCATGAAAGAAGAGTTAAAATTGACCTTGCATAAAGGAAGAGTTAAATTAAAAGTGACCTTGCTAAATTATAAGTCATGTAAAACTGTGTTTTGCTTTTAACAAAAGATAATAACTCGTTTGAGCAGCAATTGAGCAGATGAGCAGAGGCAACCTTAGTACATTCTGATATTGCAATAGATTGAATATATGGTTTTTATGAACAGTTAATAGTGAAAAATAATCCAAGAAAACATATAATAGAAGACTTTTAAAAGTGATGCTTTTGGTTTTGTTATAGAAGATTTTTAAATGTGATGACAACTGGGTTTTATTTGGGCTAAAATCTACAAGCCACTGTGACCCCAAGCAATGATAAAAGAGAGGTCACATTTAAGATGAACTGCTTGTTTTGAGCAATCTTGTCTTGACTCATTAGTGATGACGTAGATTAAAGACTGAAGTTTATAATTTTGGCACTAGCATTTAAAACCACTTAAAAGATAAGATTATCAGCGAGATTGTTAATATAGATGACAAAAAGTACAAAGGTAAAAATTTGACCTGTGAACCTTGCGGTGTCCCAGAGGTTTCTAGAAATGCAGAAGAGTGTTTTTCATAAATGATTTAATTTAAAAATATTCGAAATATGCCAAATGAAGAAAGTTTATTAAGAAAGCCAGAATGCTAAACTTTTATAAAAGTTTTTGATATGAAAAAGAGTTAAAACCCAAAGGAATTGACAAGGGCCCCATCTTCTACTAAGTATGGAATTTTTTACAGCTCCAGCCTGTATTAAATAACAATAGTAGAGTAGTTTGTTATTTGTGCATTTAACGTATAATACTTATATTACTATTACTTATATGTATTACATATATAACTTATAATACTAAAACTATATTTATATATTTGTGTATATAATTGCTATTTACATATATATTGGTATATAATATGCACAAATATTTATATAAACATATTTGCTAATAACTTTTATAGTTACATATTGTATGCATACATATGTATATAAACTTTAGTTTATATACATGTATATACCCTTTAGTTGCATTTTAATTGCATTTTATGTTATATCATGTATATATATATATATATACATACATACATACATACATATATATATATATATACATATATACATACATACATACATATATATATATATATATATATATATATATATATATATATATATATATATATATATATATATATATATATATATATATCAGCGCTAAAAATAACGGCCAATCAACAATCCTCTACTTTAAAAAAAATAATGCTTTGATCTCCCAATATCAGCAACCTTTAGATAATTATTTTCAAATATGATATATATAAAGCCCTCTGAATTATAAAAAATAAGTTCGGAAATAATTTACCGACCTTATTCTGCGCATGGTCGGCGATTTTTGCCGACCTCAAACACTTCTTGGTCAGCATATATATATATATATACATATATATATATATATTTTGGTTGTGTTTCTATTAAATATTTTACGAGGTTTGTGGTTAACTGGAAAGTGTAGGTCGATGAGATTCAAAAAACATTTACTTATTTTTGTTACAACATTTGCACTGAAAGGAGGATTATATCAAATTATTTTGCGTTTATGATTGCCATTTGTTGATTTTATACTTGGATGGTATGCAAGTTCGCAATTGTACCCAGATTTTTTCAGGACTTCTTGATAAGGAGGAATACTATCTTTAAAAATCGATTCACTTGACGATGCTGCTTATCATTTTAATTCAATACTCTTAGGAATACTTTTTATTAAACTCAGTGGATGATGTTTATCAGGTCACCATTTATTCAAACAATCTGGAATACAAAGAAAAAGTGTATTTTGGACTCAGCGAAACATCTTTTAAAGTTCGGTATGCAAACCACTTAAAATCCTTCAATGCAATTATATATCAGAATGATACAGAGTTATCTAAAAAAGTATGGAAATTAAAAGAAAAAAACTTTACACCTTATCAGATGGAAGATTGTTAAACAATGCAAACCATAAAACCCAGCATCAAAAGTTTGTTTGAACGAGAAGTTTCAAATTTTGCTATATAAAGGAGAAAACCTACTTAACACAATGAGTAAAAAAATTTTGGTTGGTTTATGTCATGTTTATGCCACGCCATACTTTTAAAACTTCCAAAATTTTGTTTCCATAGAGTCATTAGAAGTCACGTCACTGTAATTTTGTAATATATGGCTGATGATTGCCATTAGGCATGAAGCTTAAAGTCCATAATAAAAGTTTTTCATTTTTCGTTTTTAATTATAAACTGGTCTGTTTTGAAATTTATAAACAATCAAAATAAATTTTATAAATATTGAGCACTTTTCAACGAACAAGAGTTTTGTATTATTTTAATACAACGCTTCATCAAACGATATATATATATATTAAGCCACTGTCTAAGCACATTTTTTTTCCTAAACACATTGGCTCACTTTGAGATTAATGTGACCCAAAAATATAGACATAAATCCATAACAATTAGACAATTTGGAGTTATAATCATTTCGGGAAATATTTGTGTTTTTTCTCAAATATTTACAAGAGTTAGATATAAAGCAATTTTTGAGTTTTCATGTCAAATATTCACAAAAATCTCTTTAAAATTGACCTTATTTAAAAATAGTTGGGGCCAGGTTTGGGAAAAAAGGGTTTATCACACATCCCTCTCCTAAACAATGAATTCCATTAAAACCAGTTAGCAAAATGTACATTAGTTTGCAAATGTGAGGGAGCGATGATATTTTTTTTAAATTGGTAAAAAAAATTAACACACATATTTAACAACTGTTCTTGCTGGCTCTGGTTGGGGTGTTTTGGCATACGCAGGTACATATATATTTAACACAGTAACTATAACGGTTTTAGTTTAAAAACTTATTTTTCTTTTAAATGAAGCCCTAATTATTAAAAACATCTAACATTCCTTAAATTAACTTTTTTTATAGTCTTTTTCAGTTGTCAAGATCTTAGAAAAATAGTTTTTGATTTCAATAAATATTTGTAACATACAAGTTTGTAATATTAGTCTAAAGAAAATATACAATATATATATCTAACTTTTTTGCATTTCTCTTGTTTTTGGCTCTGTTTTGGTTTTTAGCCAAAAAAACAGTCTTTTCACCCGTTCATAAAAAATTTAGAATCTTCAGATATGAGTTTTACAGCTCTTTCTACCAATTGGGAACTGTTTGGCAGATCAGTAAGAGAGAGAGTTTATTACAAGTTTGAATAGCTTGTAGTAACTCATTTGAAGAAATAAAAACTCAAAAGCTCAACTTTTATTGAAGAAACCTCAATTAAGTCGGTCCAAACATCAGCTTTGAAAAGCAAAGGCTTAACTGCCTTATCTTTGATTTTAAACTTGAAATTTGAATCAATTTTCCTGGATACCTAATTTGCATGATTTGATTATTTTATAAAGAAAACTTTTTTGAAGAATACTTTCATTGTTTTTTCTATTTACTTCAGATATAACATGGAGAATTGGTGCTCAAACTGGTGAAGCAAACAACCAATCCTAATTTTACAAACAAAGCATTATCCACACCAGCGCCAGAACATCTATTGCCTGGAACAATTGCTTTTATAACGGTTATAGAACAACTGCTGAAAAGAACATGTCAACGACCAGAAAAAGGATTATTTTCAAAAGTAAAAGTGAGACGATATTTATATTTGGTGGTTTGACATAAGGCAGATTTGACACAGTTTGACACCCCATTACTCTTGTATTTCATTGTCTTGTATTTTCAAAAATTTACTTGTTCATTTCAAAAACTAATAAATTTTTGTCTTTTTTTCAATCTACACTAATTACTTTTAATTGTAAAACTTCTTGACCGTGCATAGCATCAATTGAATTAGCCACTCTTGTTTTTTCACAAATGACCCTATATTCAGTTATTACACAGTCAATTTTTTTTTTTTTAATTTCAGTTCACCTCCCAAAAGCCATGAAGGTCACTACAGTTGAAGAGTCTACTTTAGTTGTGGTTACAACCCTCTCTCAACTCTATAACTCCAAAACACGAATCTTGACAACCAAGGCCACTGCGCAGAGGAACAAGTTGAGCGTGGTACTACCAGGGACATGGTGGGGATTGAACTTGGAACTTCTCGCCTATGAGGCGAGCGGTCTACCACTACCTTACTACCGCATTAATTAATGTAGTAGCATCACTAATTTCATATCATATCGCAGCCTTAGCTGTATTAGTTAAGTCTAGTACTATTTTTTATTAACTATTTGCCCTTCAAACTTGTCACTTTCAGCTGTATCTAAAGTTAAGGATTCAACACTAAAAATTTCATCTGAACCAACTTCTGATGTCGTTTAAAGATTTCACTGTCAAATTTGCCTTACAGTGGCCTCTTTTTTGTCTCTAATAAACAATTTTTCAAGCCTTGTTGCCACTGCTTGGTCCACACTGTCTAAAATCCAACTTCTTTTTGGTCCTATTTTGGATCATTTGTCCTTTAAATATTCTCTAACCATAACAGGGACCTAAAACAAGTAAGGTATTATAAAGTTAAAAGAGTTTTAATTTGTGACAAGTCAATGAAATATAAAGTCTCGGTCAAATGATTAGAAATAAGCATCCGGTGCTCTTTTACTTCATCTACTGTTTTTGTGAAATGTAATTGTAAATGCATAATGATCAGGGATGCGGAGTCCCAAAAAGGACTTTGGATTTTAAAGTCACAAAAAGATTACTTTTTCCTAGTTCATGGTATCCAGGAGCTCTAAAAATATAAAAAAGTTTATGGGCTACTTATAGGAAAAACAATAAGACTTTTAGGTAAGAGGAACAATTATTTTTTTAACCCGGAGTCCTTAGGTATAATGGCGGCAAGGACTCTGAGCTTAAAAACAATAAGTTCCAAGTCATTAAATCTCATGAATTTTTTTCTTATAGCAGATCATAAGTCAACAAACATGTTTAGAGCTTCTAGACACTACAGACCTGAAAAAAACGGAGATATAAAGCCGGAGTCCTTTTGGGACTCCGCAACTCTGATAATGATACTGGTAAAATAATCGTATGTATCACTATTTTACTTTTCTCACAGAGACAAACTATGTTTTTATTGTGCACTCACTTTTCTCGACAACCAGATTGCCTAAATTTTGATTGTTTTACTATCAAATCATTATCATTTTAAAAATATTTGTTGCAAAGGCTTCTGCAAACCTTAAAAGGTAGTGGTGGTGGGGAGGGTGTGATGTTGGGGAGGTTTGGATAGGGTACTAAATTTCTAACTTCACATATAAAATTCTTATCACTTAACATTCAAAAAAATTGTTTTAAGTTATATTCACCTATCTTTACAATTATTAATAATTGGAATATCACACTGACAAACAAACAGATCAAACAACATTTCCAGTTCTTTTGTAACCAACTTATAATGGGTATATGGACACTGCTTGAAATGTTCTGGAAATTTTATTTTTCAATGGGTTATCATTTATTAAAGGTTAAAGAAAATGACTTTTGCCACGTCAATTTTCAAGTCAAAAGTTAATTTCTGCCCGTAAAATAAATCTTTCTCAAACGTGTAACCATATTGAATGAGCTGTTTGTAATCTTTTTTACTAAATGCTCTTTCTACTAAAGCCTTTGTAGGTCTTCTAAGGTTTTTTGAGCTCTTGCTGATGCCACAATATGAGTTTATTATTTAATTATAAAATAAAGTGAGAATCTTTCATTTAGTTTATCAAAGTAAATATATTTTGGAAATTTAAACATGTTATAAACAAATAATAATGTTATAATTCCACATAGAAACTTTATACAAACAACTTACAATGTATTATTGAGTTATTAGACTAATTATTAATTAGTTACCAGTCCAAATTATAGCATAATATAAGCAAATAATAACTTATTTATCGAATTAAAAGTATGATACAACTATTAATGTTATTTAATACATAACAGCTGCACGATAGATAAAAAAAAACATAACAAATGCGTAACATGCAATACAATAACATGCAATAGTATAGTTTTTCTACTATTGCATGCGTAACATGCAATAGTAGAAAAAAGTAAGCTACAATTGCACAAAAAATATGGAAAGAATTATAAAAGGTCACAATAATGCTTTGTTAAACAAAAAAGAAATCCTAAATGAAAAAACTAAAGGAAATTGTAATTGTAAACGAAAAAACAACTGTCCAATGAGTGGAAGTTATTTATCTAAAAATATGATATATAAATGTGTTGTTTCCTCTAAGAATGTCACCAATAAACAATATATTGGCATAAACGTTTTGCCAATCATAAGCAATCCTTTAAAAAAAAAAAGCATTCAAAATATATATGGGAATTAAAAGATGAAAATATTGATTTTATACTGAATTGGCCCATCCTTAAAACAGCACCTGCATATAACAATATTTCTGAAAAATGCGTACTATGCCTACAAGAAATAATTACACATCCAAACAAAGAATGTTTATTAAACAAAAAATCGGAACTGATTTCTAAATGCAGGCACGAAAATAAGTTTCTCCTAAAGAACTATAAAAACAAGTGAGCTCTAATAATAGTAACATTAAATCCCCCCTTTTAAAATTTTTTTTTTTAAAAAAGCAGAAGTAATCAATTCTAAAGAATTCCTTTTATAATAGTGTCAGCATATTCCACAAATGTGTAGAAATTTAAAGTAGTTAATACATTTGCGACTTCCTGTAATTTAATTTTTGGTATAAATTGAAGTTTTATTAATTTGATCATTCATTTCTGAAGAGTCTTTATTAATGAAAAACAATTTTAAATGAAAAAAAATTTTGTTAAGAGATTTTCTACTAATTTAAAATAAATATTAAATAAAATAAATATTCGTGTCGAAAAGAACAAATATTTAAATACAATTAAATTTAAAAATTCTATTACTGAAATATATAATTCAATCAGCTTTACAACAGACCTGGCAAAGAATTAATAAAAGTTGATAAACTTATGTGAATAATTTCTTTGGCATTTTTGAACACAACAATAAAATAAAAACTGATGCATATTATGACGAAACCGATACTCATGGCTACTTAAACCACAACAGTCATATTATATAAAAAAAGAAAATTCCCTATAAATTGGTTAAAAGATAAAAAAAAAAATTTAAACAAACTTTTTAAAAACAACATTTTAATAATGGACTAAAAAGTAAAAAATAAACTATTTCATGGGATCCAAGGACTTTGTGTATGTACAAAACCTGAAATATCCATTAAAGTCAATGACTGAAAATGTTGGGCAACTAAGTACAACTCATTCCTATTGGCGCCCAACGTTTTCAGTCATTGACTTTAATGGATATTTCAGGTTGTGTACATACACAAAGTCCTTTGGTCCCGTGAAATAGTTTATTTTTTACTTTTTAGTCCATTTTTAAAATGTCGTTTTGAAAATGTTTTTTTTTATATATTTTTCATTATTATTCAACAGAGATTCTATTTATTTACGCTTAACTAAAACGCTAAAAGTTTTTTTATTTTTTTTTAATTTTTTTTCTTAATGATTTCTTTTATTTACGCTAAACTAAAGTCTGTTTTGTGTTGTTTGTTTTAATTACTTTTTTTAACGATTTCTTTTATTACTACCGCTGACCTTGTGTTTGCTTTGCGCGGACACCAAAAAAAACAAAAACAAACCGACAAGAAAGCAAGTTATATAAAATATTGTAATAACTTTTCACACCAGATAATTATTGAATGCATATATACTGATGTTTTAGAAAAAGAATTTCAAAAAAACAAACATTTTAAGTTAAAAAGCATCATTTTTTATGCATTAAAACTTAATCTAATTTTTTTTTAAATGATTATTATTTTTGAATTTTTTTTTGATAACATTAAGGAATTGTTAAATGTTCAAGGGTTTTGAGGTACCCATAAAAACAATTTTTATTTAATAATTTTATTAATTCATGACATTTTATTATGTAGTCACATTTAGGGTTTTTCTTTAAACCACCCTAATAGTAACCACCATATGAAATATTGATGAACAAGGTCAGGTGGGGAGCTGTGTTTCTAGGGGTGTGGTGAATTGGAACTCCATACCTCTTGCTTTTAAAGCAAGTGCTCTACCACCACACCACTAACTATTATATTCAACAATACTTTTTACATAGATGTTGATATATTTCTTAAAGACAACCGTTAGAAAAAATACCTGCAACTCTTGTTAAGATTAGAAAAAATGCAATGTACAGCACCTCATAAAAAGAGTTGTAAGTCATTGCACGAACTTTGTCTAATGTCTTGTTTCTTTCTATGGTTTTTGCAGGCTTGATGAATGATATTGAAGATTCTGCATTATCCATTTGATCATTGTCTTTCAAAACCCAAAATGCCAAGCATTTATCACGTGAACCTTGATAAAATTTTCAACAAATTTAAAAATAAAATTTTCAAAAAAGTACATTCAGGTTTGAAAAAATTTTAAATTTTAATTTAAAACAATGGTAAAATTCAAATACATTACTTATATAGGCAAGTAATAAACGAAAATTAGTTAATAACACTAGGCAACAAAATTATATAGAAGTTTTTTTTAAAACTTTAAAACTTTCAAATGTTTTGAAGTTACATGAAACTTAAAATTTTGATGTTTCCAGATAATTTTTTGCATAATAAATCTGAAAATCATTTCTAACTATAACATTTAAATATGCTATATATGGTGTGTTTCAGCTAACCCCAAAGGTAGAAAACAAAAATACTAAACAAAAACATAAACAAACTACATTTATTTAAAATTTAAAGTCAAATTTAAATGCTTGAACATTAGTTAACATGTAGCTACTAATTACTTTCAACATCACAAGATATTACTACTGACCCAACTCACGATATAGTCCTAATACACACATGGACAACCATTGCTTTATTCTATTTTCTTTGGTGCTGTTTCTCCATAACCTTATCCTTTATCTTATCTAACAGCTTCTAGATTTGGATAAAAAAAGTCAAAGCGAGAATGTCAATTCTAAAGCCCAACTTGCAATAAATCTAGTAGTTCATCCAGCAGTTCCTTGTAGTTTTCAATCCTGTTGTTTCCCAGAAAATTGGAAAAAACATACTTAAATCCAACCTAACCTCTTTTCTGTTTTCTGTCTTTTAGAGTTTTAAAGTTTTTTTATCTTTTTTAGTTTTTTGGTGTAAACATTTGTTCTACCAAAATTCAGTAAACACCTCAGTTAAAAATTGCACTTCTTATCTGTACTTCTTAACTATTTGTCCTCTGTGAATCAGTGCCTTGAGAAACTGTTACATAGTCACCAATGCACAGTGGGCCAGAATGCTTGCAATGCACAGTGGGCCAGAATGGCAAATTTTGAGACAAAACTAATAACTAATTTATTATTATTGCTATATTCATCAAATTTGGCACGAGTACTAATATGAGGTCTAGGCTTTTTTTGAAGGTATTTCTATTATTATTTGGTTGCTATGGATACCTTATTTTGCATAGCAACAAGTTATTTTGGGGAGTTGCAGGTTTTTTATTTATGCTATTTTCACTATACTTGTCATGCGTATTTATATGAAGTCAATAATACTTATGAAAGTAGTATTTTTTTTATTTGGTTGCTATGGATACCTAATTTTGCATAGTAACCACCTTTTTATGCTAGTTGTAGTGTTTATTTGTACTGTGTACAGTATATTTGGTACTTATATTCTCATTGTTTCTATATTTCTTTTTTTTTATTGATTGCCATACTTGAAAAAAATGGTTTTGTTCACTACCTGGGCCATTGTGCATGTATCCCTCTCTTACATTACCCAAATTTTCAAAAAACCTAGCTTTTTTTGTTTTTTTTTGTTAATTAACCTCCCCAAGGCCGAAAAGGCCACTACATACGAGGAAGCTACTTAATTGTGGTTATAACCCTCTCTCAACTCTATAACTCTGAAACACGAACCTTGACAAACAAGGCCGCTGCGCGGAGAAACAAGTTGAGCGGGGTACTACCAGGGACGTGGTGGGGATCGAACTCGGAACCTCTCGCTTATAAAGCGAGAGCTCTACCACAACACCACCACCGCATAAAAGCTAAAGATCAAAATATGAAAATTATTATTTTTATCTTGTTATTTTGTAATAACGTAAACTAAATCCTACTGCATTTTATTCTTTAAAAAAAAAGTTCATAAATTTTAAAGTTACCTATACCATGGCAGTAAAACATCTGCTATTGAAAACATATTTTTTTGTGGTGTTACAAACAATAAAAGTATTTGACCAAATTAATTAATCGAAAGTTTATCAAAAAAATAATTATCATTGCTGATAAGTTTATGAAAATTAGGCAATGTTTTTAAGGTAATTACCTTTATATTGTTTTTTAGTATAGTAACTCTTATATAAATTCATGTACAAAATATTTATGAAATGTACAGTCTAGTTTTTATTTTAGAAAATGAAAAAATGTGAATTACACCATTATATAAGAGAAAACAATTTAAGTATTTTAACTAAAGATATCGATAATATTTTAAGTACATATATTGGTGGTAATAGTTTAAAATTGGATCAATTGATTGTGTTGTATAAAAGAAAATGTAATAGATGCAAAAGAAATAATTTTTTTTTTGAAAAGAAATTTAGCTCCTGGTTAGATAAAGACTTATATGCAAAAACTAAAAAGTTAAAAAAAGGTGGATGACCAAAAATTAATTTCAATAAAGCATCAATTAAAAAAAAACAAAGAAGAATAAGCAGTTTGGTGAAAGAAAATACACCAGAAGAATTATTATTTGCTGCAAGTAAAAAATGTAAGAAAATAGGAAATTTACCAGGTGCAAAAACATTTTCAGCTGATCAAACGCTTGCTTTAATTTTAGATTACGGGCTGACTAAAAATGCATATCAACTTATAAGATCTGCAGCAGCAATTAAAGGCCACAATAATTTGTATCCAGCATATAATAATGTTAAAGAACCTAAAAAACAATGCTATCCAGATATAGAAACTTGGGATGTTGACAGTTATTCAGCATCAATTAATATGCAGAGTCTCTTAAATCATATTGCATTAAGATTAGTCTCTTTACAAAGCAATGCTCTTTCACAAAGTTGCGTATCAAGATTAACTTTAAGATGTACGCCATCTTAGTATTGAAGGAAGCCTGTTTATTTTCTGCTTTGTTCCATTAGAGTTAAGTGGATTTATTGGTACAGAAAAAAAAGTAATCTGGCTTATTCTTCGCACTTCTTCAACAATGTTTTGTAGACCAATAAGGTTTAGATATGTAAAAGAAACAAATAAAGTCATCAAAGCAGAGGAACAGTTCATTGAAAGTCAAAAATTTTAGTTAACAGTCTTATCAAATGGTTCAATGGTGCAACATATATTAGAATTAACCATAATAGATGGAAAGATAATGAGCTGAATATGATTTTTCAGACATGATAGATGGAAAGGTTGCTAATGCAACCTTTCCATCTATCATGTCTGAAAAATCAAATTCAGCTCAATGTTGCTCTCCATTCAAGATGAATAACATTGTTGAACTCCATTCAAGATGAATAACATTGATGCATGCCAAAAAAAAAGTAACGATTTACAAAATGAACTTAAGTATGGCTTGTCAACATTACATGCCTGGATAAAGTGCATGGAATACTTTTTCCATGTTGGCTACAATTTTGATATAAAGAAATGGCAAGTATATGGAGCTGTTGAAAAACAGTCTGTAAAAACAAAGAAGAATGAATTTCAACGCAAATTAATTGAAGAACTTGGTTTGGTTGTTGACATGCCTAAAGCTAATGGCTCTGGCACTAGTAATGATGGCAACACTGCACATTGTTTTTTTAGGGAATCTGAAAAAGTATCTAACATTATTGGTTTACCAAAAACTATTCTTGACAACTTCTTTGTGATCCTATGTACATTATCCTGTGGTCTAGATGTTGATGGTGATAAATTCCAAGAGTATTGTTTACAAGTTGTTTGCACATATGTAAATTTATTTCCAGCAAGTATTCATAAAATGTTCATGGTCATTCAGTTATAAGAAGAATGTCTCTTCCAATAGGCATGTTATCAGAAGAAGCTCAAGAAGCAACAAACAAACTTTTAAAAAAAATCATGAACATTTTAGTCGTAAAATGTCTAGAGTGAAGAATAATGAAGACATACTAAGACAATTACCATGTTCATCCATATATTAGCAGTTTGAGAAAACCAGTATCAAATTCTAATAAAATTCAACTTCCACATGAAGCAATTCAACTATTAAAATTGTCAAGCTTTAAACATGATATCTAAGTTACATTCTTTATTAGAACAATTTTGTTATTTTAATTTGAATTATTGTTGGTAGAGCTACAGTGCAGTGTTTTATAAATAATTTACAATTACAATGTTTTATCTTTGCTATAAATATAATATAATGTTTACCACACTGGCATAGAAACAGGGACAAAGGGGACAATTGCCCCCCCCCCCCCCAACCAACCAACCCAAAACTCCCATTTTTCATTCTAATTCTAATTCTGGCTGGTTTAGCTCCCCTTATTTTTTTTCAGCCCACCTAACTTTCTTGACCTTCCGAAGCCACTGGTTTGTTGTAATATATTAAATTCACAGCTATATTTAACATTCGCCCGAATACGGAGTATTTTATGAACTTTGTATAAAACTGAATATGACAACAAAAAGCTTGTTGCTATAAAAAATGAGGTATCCATAGCAATCAATAATAAAAAATATCCGTTAAAGCAGAGACTTTATATTTTTACTAATTCCAAATTTAGTTAATATAACAATATCAGTTTAATTCTATATTAGTTTTTCTTCAAAAATAGCTGTTCTGGTCTGCTGTGCATTGCACTCCCCCCTCTCTCTCCAAACTTTTTTCCTTATTTTTGAACTTTATTATAAAATATAATATAAATTTTTGTAAATATAATATAAAATATTGAAAAAAAAACCCTCCCCCTCCCCTGACATAAAAACCCGTGCCACGATTACAGATTTTGCGAAGTATACACCATTAAAATAGATATTGCAGTTGCAATCAGTTGCAAAAAAAAATTACATACATTTATTCTTCATAGATATACACATTATGTAGGCTACATGGTTAAATGTCAGTCGCCGTCATATAAAAGTTCTAGAACATTTTCAATTAATTTTTCATGAATAGTTGAGTAAAATGAGTATACAATATAAATTACTGTAAGCCAACTTTAATAAATATATCATTTAATTAATATTTGCATTAAACTTTAAATTATTGATGTACTAATGAAGATTTACAAGAATTATTTAAATTAAATGTTGTAAAAGTAAAATGAATAGGATTTAAAAAACACATAAAAATTACAATTTTCAACATAAAAACAACAGCGATGCAATTAATGCGCTTCTAAACCTAAACTGATGTAAAAGAAAATAAAAAATCAGTGTAATATAATTTTAATTTAGTTAGAGACTTTGCAACAATATACGAAAAAAAAATTTCTTATATTTTCACATTTTGAAAAACAGTGTTGTCCACTATCTGGCCCACTGTGCAATGGTCAGACTGATGTGAGATAACAATTGGTTGAAATAGTCCCATTAGATCTGAACAAAAGCAAAGAGATTTGTTGACAGTAAAGTAAAAAACATATGAAGTATGTCTTATTTGGTACTTCTTAACTCTTGTTGTTGGTTCCAATAGACTCCATCTGAATGCAAGCAGTTCAGCACCCACTTTTAATATATAAAAATCTCTAACTAGGTCATCAAGGTCCTATTAGTTTGGAACAGGAGTTTCACTAAATTGCAGAGTTCTGTCTTCTTTACACCCATAAACACCCTTATCTGATATTTCCATATTAAAATCTTGATTTCTAGTTGGTTGCATGCAAAAGTTACATCCATTCAGACAACTTGCTCTTTTTCTTTAAATTCTGGATACTGCAAATTGACATCTTTTTCCTTAGTGCCTCTAAACCATCCTTCTAGAGATGATTCACAACAAATAACATGATTAGCCTAGCATTCATCTTGGTCCGCAAAAAAAATCCTGAATTCCTTCTTGTAAGTTTAATAAAACTTTGTACCCATTAAAACTTCACATTTCATTTTAGCAGTCAAACCTAGCAGAATAAGTAAATATCCACAAACCTAGCAGAATAGGTAAACATCCACAAACCTTGCAGAATAAGTAAACATCCACAAACCTAACAGTTAGCAATAGTTTGCTGATAATCTAAAATGTCTAAATGCTATTATAATAAACAATGCAATAATTTTTTAGTTATATAATCACTTTATAATTTTTTTTTTTTTTTTTTTTTAAACATCTCTGTTTCCAACAAGGCTGCAAGCAGCCACTAATTAAACTTGGAAAATACTGAAAGAGAAAAGATGAAGATTGTAGAGCAAGATAACGATTGGCGGACGACTTAAAGGATTGCAAATTATATGAATCAGGAAAACAAGATGAAGGAAGCAAATTCCAAAGAGCTGATGTTCAAGGAAAAAAAATAGACGAATAAGTGTTTTTGGAGCACTTAGGAACAGTCACAGTAAAAAGATGAGACTTAATTGAATGACGAGTAAAACGAGAATGAATTTTAGTAGATTGGCACAAGAGACGCTAGCTCTTTAGAGCAGTGCCAATTATAGTATTTGTAGAAAAGAGAAAAAGAAGCAACATTACGACGATGTGATAATGGTTGGAGGTTGGTTGCAAGAGCAGGTTCAACTATGTTTACAATGCGTTTTTGCACCTTGTCTAAAAGAGAAAGGGCATCGTTAGAAGATCCGCCCCAGATATGGCAACAGTATTCCATACAAGGCCGGATTTAAGATTTATAGAGATAGGGAATAGAATCCGAAGTAAGAAAGTGACGAGCTCGATAAAGAGATGCAACCTTAGCAGGTGCTAATTTTGCAACTGATTTGATATATGGTTTCCAAGAAAGATTGGAAGTAAGATTAATCCTAGAAGATGAAGAGTAGATGACTCATCAAGTATATAGGAAGATCTAAATTATTGCGATAACAATTGGCTGAAAAAAATTGAGTTTTATCTGTATTGAAGTTCACCAGCCACTGTGAGCCCCATGCTGTAGCAGAAGTGAGATCCTTTTCAAGCTCAAATGCCCCCTCCAAGCAATCAAAGAGTGTTGGTTTCTTATCACGACAAGAATAAATGGTAGTATCATCAGCAAACAATGCCACCTTAGATGTGAGAATATCTGGAAGATTGTTGATGTAAATTAAAAAGTAGGGCCAAGGATAGAACCTTGAGGAACCCCTGAAGTTACAGAATAAGAAGAAGAGTGCTGTCCATCGAGGACAACTTATATGCTACGATTGGAAAAGAAGGAATCAATAATCTTAAAGATGTTGCCAGATACACCATAAGAAGAAAGCTTATGGAGAGGACCAGCATGCCAAACTTTATCAAAAGCATTTTGAAATGTCAAGAGCGATGGCCTTAACCTCTCCACCTTTATCTAATGCACGATAAAACCTATCAGTTATTACTGTTAGCAAATCAGCTGTAGAACGAGAAGATTGAAATCCATATTGATGGTCAGAAAGTAAGTTATTAGATTCAAGATGAGAAATTAAGTGTTTGTTAATTAAAGATTCAAAAACCTTGCTTATGATAGGAAGGAGACAAATGGGACGGTAGTTAGACGAATCAGATTGCTCTCCAGAATTTTTGAAGATAGGGATAACGGATGCCGCATTCCAGCAGGCTGGAAAACAATACTCTGATAAGCATTTGTTAAATAGTTTTGAGAGTATAGACGACAGCTCCGGAGAACACTCCTGCAAGACAATAACAGGTATGTTGTCCGGGCCACAAGCTGTAGAAGAGTCTAGGCAGGAAATCACTTTAGATACAGAAGCTGGAGTGATACAAATGTCAAGCAATGGATCAACCTGTTTGTTGGCAATATCAGGTAGAACGCAAATAGTGGAATCAAGAGATGATATTGATGAAAAGTTTTTAGCAAACAATTCAGCTTTGTCTTTAGGTGAGGTGACTAAGTCATACAAGAGAGGAGGAATTAAAGATTTGCCCTTATTATTAATACTATTAAAGATTCTCCAGAAGTTACGAAAGCCTAATTTTTGACACAAGAAACGAGATTTCATGACCTGAGAATAGCGGGCTTTGGCGTTAGACAAAACCTTTTTACAATGGTTTCTAGCAGTAATAAACAGACATCTGTTTTCTGGAGAATTGTTTTGCTGATAAATATGGAAGTAACGGTTTCGATTTGGCAACTGCAGCAGCACAGTGTGAGGAAAATCATGGAGGAGAGTGAGTCTTGACCTGGAATCGTCGAGAGGGAACAAAAGATTTTATGCCAGCCTGAATCCACGAAGTTATGCAAGATGCGCATTTGTCGACAGGAAGACAAAAGATTTCTACCCAAGGGCCATCACAAAGAAAATCACGGAAAGAATCCCAGTCAGCTTTAAGGTAGCTGTAAGAGGTACGATATTAGGGGGATTCAGGTGATGAAGAAGAATGAGATATTAGTTTTAGAGAGATCAAACTGTGATCAGAAGCACCTAAGGGTGAATGTGGAGAAACTGAGCACTGACAAGGATCAGAAACAAGACATAAGTCGAGTGGGCTTTAAAGCCTGCAGAGTCACTGACACTAGAGCCAAGCCATTCAGAGTGGTGAGCATTAAAGTCACCAACAACAACTACATTGACTGATGGATAAAAAGAGAGGGCTTGAACAATATGATCAGAAATAACATCAAAAAGAGTGCAGTCTTGAGAGGAAGGAGAGCGATATAGAACAAAGAGAAAGGTGATAGAGTGAAGTGGTGCTAAATGAAAGCACATGAAAGAATAGTCTGTGGATTCAAACCTAGTTTCACGACAAATGGGTGAATTCTTACGATTGTAAATGCCCAGGCCAAGAATGTGACTATTGAAGTCTTTACAAATTAAAGGAAGATAACCATCAACACTAAGATCGCAAGATGAGACAGCTGAACTCAAATTAGTCTCACAAAGAGCAAGTAGGTCTGGTGAACTTTGCAAGAGATAAGACTCAACAGAAGAAAAGTTGCTTCGAAGACCACGAATATTAGTGAATGATAGGTTTAGAGAACTTGGTGATGATGATGGTTTTTTGTGTTTTATAGTTTTTGGTACTTTATTCATTTTTAAATTAGATTGAAAAACTTGACTTAAAGCATAGATAGTACTCAGAACACTGTTTAATAGCCCAAGCAATTGCCTCATTACTACTAATAAACCCTAAGCCGTAACAAAGGGCTCCAAATATGGCCTCCGCAATGCACACCAAAAGTACAAATAGGGACACCATCCATGCGCAACATGACACTGTTAATACTTTGATATTTTTCAGCTGTTGATGGAATCAGCCTCTCTGAGAGCTGCCACAGAGTTCAGGAAACATGACTACCAGCCGGCCTCAGAAACATAAAACTGATATTTAGAGCTGTACCCTCATTAGGAGATACAGGCCTTGTTACGAGATTTTGCTGCGTAAAGAAAACGCCTAACGTACTTCTAAGTAACTCAACTCAGCAAATATATTTTGCATTGTTAGAAGTTATATTGCATCACTAGCGTCTTTTCAAGTACCGCATTGTAATTAAAGTTATTTTATTTACGCATTAAAAATCATACAGTTTTTTTTTTCTCACTATAACAAAAGTTACAAATAAAATCTAAGTTCCTATTTGAAAAATCATTTTTATTATTTTTTTCAAATATGAACTAAATTTATTTTGAAAAAAATATTTTTTTCATAAAATGTAAAATAATATTTGTTTACTTTCTTTTAATTTTACAGTTGGTTTTTGGTTATTTTGTTAATTGTTAATAAATTTTTTCTTATTTATTTTGTGAACTCTTTTTAATTATGTTTTTAAACAATAATGAGTTTTTTTCTATTATTTATCAGTTACCGATAACATATTCGTGATCATAATTTATTTTCATAAATTAAACAAATGTCATTAAAACTTTACATTATTGAATTAACAATAAACAAAATATCTTTTTAATAAAATATTTACATCAAAATAAATCGCGCATTTTTTGAAACTATTATGACAAAAAATAATTTTTATATTTAAAAGGAATTTATATATTTAATTCCTCAAGATAAAACTTAAAACACTTTCTTTTTTTAACTAATTTTTAACAACAACAAAAAAATTATTTTACATCTATTAGTTTACAAAAGATGTAAAATAATTTTTTTGTTTACAATATCTATTAGTTTACAATTGCGGTTAAATGCTTTTACTTACGACTTTATTTCTTCTGAATAAATGTCTTGTTAATGACATCAAAAGATATTTTAAATATTCTAAAAGATAAAAGTTTTTGTGTAGCACAAAACTGCTGAACGCATAGGCAAATCACTTTTTCGCAGGCAAAATGCGAGCTGCGTAACGCTTCTTAACAAGGCCTGAGATAATAGAATGAGTTGCCTAGTCATAAAAACAGAGACACGAGCAAAACCCATGCATTGAGTCAAGAAGATCCAACATTTAACATCTTAAACTGGAAACAATGTATTAAAAATACATCTTCTTCATCTATTAGGCGGCAGCCTAATAGATGAAGAAGGGGTGCGAAGCTGGTCAACAGATAGAATTTGTTTACCCCTTAAATTAACTAACTAAACACCTTAAGCAACATGAAAATAAACATCACCATTAAAATTGCTATAGTTGAGTAATAAAAAAAACATTACATAATAGACTGGAACAAAATTTTGTTGCCAAGTGTAATAATGTTATAAACCTCTACTTTTAATATTAGCACATTATTTTTAAAATTATTATTATTGTTATTATTATTATTTTCATTATTATCATTACCATCATTATACAATAAAAACAACTTCAAATTTTCTAATTATAACAGTTATAAATTTAAAAGAAAAGTAGAGAAAAATCTCAAGTTGTTAAAAGTCATTCTTTTTGTAAAATATTAAATATAAAAAGATTTTACTTCACCTGTTGCAATAACATCATCAGTTATCCATGAAGATGAAAATAACCAGTCTGTGTGAAACTAAAATATATAGCAGTCAATGATTCATGCTATTATAAATAGAAATTGTAAGCAGTAAAATAAACTCTAAAGTTTATTAAAGCTGCTTAATAACAACACATAAAATTTTAATCAGGTATGCAAATAACATTCCAATAAAAAAGCAACAATAAAAACGTAGCATTTTACTATATATATATATATATATATATATATATATATATATATATATATATATATATATATATATATATATATATATATATATATATATATATATATATATATATATATATATATATATATATATATATATAAGTGGAGAAAAAAAAGTAATGGGATGGTATTTAGTAAATTAAAAATAATCATTGTTATATATATAGATTTATAAAAAGGTGACGGGATGGCATCCCGCCGCATCCTGGCTCACTTCGAGCACTGTATATATATATGCAGGTCTTGGTGGTATATATAAAATAATTGTTGTGTTGTGGGCTAATAAAAACCACAAAAAAATTTTTTCTATGTGTCTTTATTAACATGAGAGTATGTTTGATATACAAAAGCACATTTTTTAATTGGAATATATCTAAAGATGTAATCAGGTTAATAACGGTAATTATTGATTTTTAATCACTTTTACACAAATAAATTGATAAATTTTAGTGTAATTTGATCTTTTGCTCTGCCAGTATCATTTTTATTGCATTTTACAAAATGCCTAAAGGAAAGTATTTGACAGATGCTGAAAAAATACAAATTAATTTATATCGTAGCTCAGAAATCTCACCAGCACTTTCTATACAAGAAATAGCAAGAAAAATTGGAAGATCTGATATGTTGTACGAAACTACATTGCAAAAGGTGACAATTACGGTGTAAAAAAAAACAACAAACGGCAACAAAGTATTAACAAATCGGCAAATTAATCGAATTCGCTTCGAAGCAACCAAAAATAAATTGAATGCAACACAAATAAAGGATAAATTATTATTGCTTGTCACCAATAAACATGTTGCACATATTCTACGTACAACACCAAACGTAAGTGGAAGAAACCACACCAAAAACCAATGTTAAAAAAACACCATAAAATTGCTAGATTACAGTTTGCTAAAAACCATATGCATTGGACTCATGAGTGGCAAAACGTAATATTTTCAGATGAAAAAAAGTTCAATTTAGATGGTCCGGACTCTTACAGTTGTTATTGGCATGATCTAAGAGGAATAAATGACCCACAAACAAAACGAAATTATGGAGGAGGAAGTTTAATGGTTTGGGGTGGATTTTCTTATTCAGGAAAATTGACTCTGTGTTGTGGTTTACCTAAAATGAACTCGATAAAGTATACAGAAATGTTGGATGATGTTCTCATAACTTATATGGATGAAAACATGGACGATAATGCCATATTTCAGCAAGATAATGCTGCAATTCACACATCTAGGCATTCTATGAAATGGTTTAAAGACCACACCATCCCGGTTCTCGAATGGCCAGCTTGTAGCCAGGACTTAAATCCAATCGAGAACGTGTGGGGAATGCTGCCAAGAAAAGCTTATGACGCTAAAGCAGCCGGACACCAATTTAAAACTGTTACTGAGTTAAAGTGTAAAATCCTTGAAGCATGGTCCGAGTTTGATCAAACTACACTTCAATGACTAGTGGAGTCAATGAAAGGCAGAATTTTTGAGGCAATCCAGTGTAATGGAGGACATACGCATTACTAATTTCCATCTTTTAATGTCAAAAATATGACTGCATCTATAGATATATTCCAATTAAAAAATGTACTTTTGTATATCAAACATACTCTCATGTTAATAAAGACACATAGAAAAAATTTTTGTGTGATTTTTATTAGCCCACAACACAACAATTATTTTGATAATAACTTGCATGCATATCAGTTGACTATACATAGAAAAAAATTATGATAAAGAGAAAAAAATTGATGCATCTAAACGAATATGCCTCAGTGTATGTATATATATATATATATATATATATATATATATATATATATATATATATATATATATATATATATATATATATATATATATATATATATATATATATATATATGTAAATTATGTTAGTGTATTTTACAAATAGAGTGCTCAATGTTCTTAAAGAACAGAGCAATAAATTAGTAAAAAAAAACTTATCTAACTTTTTTCTTCAACTTGAAGTTTCACCATTGCTGGATCATCAGGAAGTGAAGTGATATATACATAAATATATATATATATATATATATATATATATATATATATATATATATATATATATATATATATATATATATATATACAGTCCTTAAAAAAATAATTTTTATCAAGATGTTTTCTTGATTGGTATGGTAAAATTGTTTAAAAAAATTATCTTATCACAATCTATATTTAATAGGAGTTTCTTCAGTTTTCAGGAGAAAAAACAAAAAACAATTACAAATCTTTAAAAGTGACAGAAAAAAGACAAAAAAGTGTCTAACAGCTGATGTTGGAGTATAGAATAGAGATTACAAAAAGAAAACAAACAGCAAAAGCAAAAACAAAATCTAAAAAAGTACTGATGGAAGAGTTAACACGAGCAACATGGAAGCACAAAAAAAGAAGGTTAAATTAAAATAAAAAAAGATTTTACACTTAAACTTAAAATGCTCACAATATTGTATAACAAACCAATTCCTTCAAACTCCAGTGTTACTATATTATAATAAAAAATCCAAAAATACAGTAGTCCCAATGTAAAAATATTAATTTAACTAGGTGACAGTCATAATTAGGTGACAGTCAAAATAAAATCCTGAATGGAAAAATTAAAATTTAATCTGATAAAAAATGGCAGTTTTCATCAGATTAAATTTTAATTTTTCACCAGATATTTAGTGAAACTTTTCCTTACAAATTGTTATTTCTTTAAAATTTTCAATTGGTGTATTATAATATTAGTATTTTTACAATTATGTTACATAAAAAGGAAAAATGTTTATGCATGACTTGTTTCAATCCAGAATTAAAAATTAAAGTAATAAAATGAAAACGTCATAAGTTTCATGTAACATCCAATACTATAAAAAACGTCATGATTTTCATGTAACATCCAATTCTTTAAAAAAAAGTCATGTGTTTTATGTAACACCCAATACTATAAAACATACACTCATGAAAACAACAAAAAACTATTACTTTAAGTACAACTTATTTTTTAAATATAAATAGATTTTATTTGAACAGGTACAATCTATGTATGAAGGACTTTTAGAAAGAGAAGCATTTTTATTTTATCTTTATTTTTTCTTAAAAACTATTTGGATTGAAGTTAGCATAAAAAAAAAAAAAAATTACAATATAAATAATATAATTTTTTCCCTTAACTTCTTGGAATTGTTGTTGTCACTAATTTTCATACAAAATCTATTAAATAATACTAAAATACCAATACTAAAACAATACTAGTTTTTTTAGAATGAGTAACTCTCATTTTCTTAATGTTAACTGAAACTACTTGTATATGTAAGGTTTTGAGTTTGATCCCCACCATGTCCCTTGTAGTACCGCGCTCAACTTGTTTCTCCGCGCAGCAGCCTTGTTTGTCAAGGTTCATGTTTTGGAGTTAAAGAGTTGAGAGAGGGTTATAACCACTATTAAAAAGCCTCCTCATCTGTAGTGGCTTTCTTGGCCTTGAGGAGGTGAATAACAAAACAAAAAAACAAAAAAAAAAAAGTTACTCAGAACAACCTATACACAATAAAATACACAATAAAAAACAACTATGGAAGATGACTGATCCAGATTATGCATGTTTATTGCAAACCAAAATATACAAGATCAACTAGAAATGTTTGGCCAAGGCATTTGTAATAATATAATTTTCTTAAACTGACTTATGGTAACTTTTGCTTTCAACTGTTGTAAATTAATATTTTATTTAGTTTATTAATAGAAACTAAATATTCATAATAGTTATCAGTACATTTATCAGACAAATTTAATAAAAAAAATTAATATAACTGCAAAAGACTAAATAATAAGTTGAGTGCTAACAGAGCAATTTAAATAGAAGTAAAAAGAGTATGTATGAGATTATAAAAAATTAATTCTCAAACAACTGAAATTGTTTTTTTTTTCCAGTTTTTAGGCAAACTTTTACCCTGAAATTAAAGATTAAACATTACATATTTTGTTTAACCTCTTAACAAACTTAAATTCAAAAACATCGACATTATTAAACAGTATTTGGAAACATTTTTTTAAAGTTTATTTGTACATAATAACTCAACCAATGAACACAAACCTCTCCAACAGCAATCGGCTCGATACCAGGAAGTTTATAAAATGCAACTCCATTTGGATTTTGAGCTCCTGTAGCAAGTCTTGTTGAACTTGGATTTATTGAAATGCTATGAATTCCACAATTCTTCTCAGGAAAAGGAGTTGTGCCAGAACCTTTCAGTGTGGGGATTTCCCACAGTTGTTTTGAAATGACATTTTGAACTAAAAGCTATTATACAAAAGCTATTACATATTTACAAAAGAAACTTATGGTTTTGAAAATAAAAACCATTAGAGAAAATTGAAGAAATTGTAAATACACTATTTTAAAAATATTTAATATAACTGTTAAATTTCAGGATGACTTTTTTTCTAAACACTCATAGCTGTGCATTTTTATTATATGGTATAATTTATGATAATTATATGATATAAATTTATATATGGTATATGATATATATTTTTTCATAAACTATGCCATACGAATTTTAAGTATACAAAAAATAAATGAAAAATTTGACAATAAAAACATTCTTTACAATAAGGTAGCTTTGACCAGGGAATTTTTTTTTTTTTGTAACAAAATAATATAAATTTCAAACAGAATTAAACTTTTCATATATAATATCATGTGTATATTCTGTATTACTGCTTTACAAAATTTCAACAATATTCACAAATAAATATTCAATAAAATAACTACAATAACTTATACAAATCATCATAAACACCATTAAAATGTCTGTGTTTTTTCTGCAAATATAAAAATTTAATGCCACATCTCCAATAGTTAGAATCATTTGTGTCTTCTATACTCATGTCACCTGCAACACTCTTTTTTCGAGTTTTCCTATTTCTGCTTTCACTTTTACATTTAAAAACCCACTGCATGCTGACTTGCAACTACCTGCAACTTTGTAGATGGATCAAAGAAACAAGTTAAACTTCATCCAGGCACAGCCTATTTTTGCTCTTGGAGTTTGCTGAACTTCACCTTCATCCATATCTCTTAAATAGCAATCTTACCTACATATTTACTACTACAGTCTCCTTTTTCCTTTTCAATACTACAAATAAAACCAACTCAATAGTGCACAATGCATAGCCAATATCCAGACTATTTAACTATTTCAGTCATTAATTTACTATTTTTTCATATCTGAATTCCACCTTAAAGAAATGAATTTTAACCTCTTTTATCACTAAATTACAACCCTGCTTTAAAAAATGATTATGAAAATTATAAACATATTGGTGTTTTTAAATTTTTAGCATTTTGGAATTTTTCTATTCTAAAATAATAATTTCACTTATTAACCAGGGTAGCTTTTTTATCTTAAAAATATCTTCACTTATTAATAAAAGAATGTGCAGATGCCTTTGTTGAGTATAATTAGTCATTTGAGTTTATTGTTTAATACTTTTGAATGAGCTTGTTAATGTTAATCTATGCTAGGTAGAGTTGTAATAATAAGTCATTAAAATCAAATTTTTTACATTTTCTAGATGTTAATAAACTTCCTTAACGTGTTAGAATTTTAATTATGTAGAAATTGCTACATTTATTCATTAACAAAAGATAAATTCAAAATAGATAATTATTCAAAAGAGAAAATTTCCTTTGCATCATCGTAACTTTTAAAAATAAGATTTACACTATTTAAAAAAAAAAATTATATACAAATATAGGAGTGTAAGAATGTACTAATTAAGAAAATACTAATTAGTGAATATTGATACAAAAAATAAGCATACATACAAATAAACTTTTATTAAAAAAATATATAAAATAATAGAAATGTTATATTTATACACAAACTATTAAACCGACTTAAGCCATTTCTAACTTTACCCATTCAAGTGAGATTGCTTAATCATTTTCAATTTTTTAATATTTCTTCTTGGTCTTAAATTTAAAAATAAATACTCACATCTTTGAAAATGACAAAGCTTCTCATACTACAGTACAAAAATATATATATAACCTTGTTGCATTTTGTACCACAAATCACATGTAGCTCATCAAGCCATTGAGCAGCAAATATCTTATCAATATTTCCAAATATCAATTCATTTTCTTGGATAGCTTGAGGAAGTCTTTGTGATATGCAACGAGAACGAACTGCTTCTACTAGCTTAGTATTAGAATACTCTTGTCGTAAGGAAATATATGAGAAGATATTGTTATTCAAAATTTGAGTCTTCATTCAAAAGTATACAAAAGTATAATAAGAAGCGAAATGCAAGCAACCAAGTGTTTCATTTGACTATTTTGAAATTGTTCTGTCTATAAAAATATGCAATACAAAACAAAATTTACGAAAATTTTTTTTATTGAGTGCATATTATGTTTTCCACATAATAAACAAATATATAATAGATGTATTAATCATATGATAAAATAGTAACTAAAGGATTTTTACATTTTTAAGACAACAACTAACTACTGTGATGTATCATACCAAATATTGTGGAAACTAGTTTAAATAATTTATAATCATGTTTCATTTTTATGAAGCATTATAATAAGTTGAAACATTTTCTCACCATTGGAACAGTGAAATATGAAAGTTTACAAGCTTACTTCTACAAGTAACATTTTTAAATATAAATCCCATTAATGAAATGGGTTTGCTTGGAATGATTTCATGATTTGGCATCAAAAGGTCTTTGTATTTAGGCTCATAATAGAGATAATGATCTGCCTTATTTTAAGGAAAAAAAGATAGCAGAAGAGACAATCACTACAAATACTTATTAATTTGTATGCAGATGTATTTTTATATGTTATAAGTGTATGCTGCATACAGGGAGACCAAATGGAGCATACCATTCAATGGCTATATACACATATAATATGCATACTGTATGCATATTATAGTATGCATATTGTATATGTATATTGAACGGTATGTTCCATTTGGTCTCCCAAGAAAATATTTTGTAGTGAATTTGCAGTGAACCTATGTAGGTATAGAGAGTTGTGTAGGTATAGAGAGTTGAACCTATGTAGGTATAGAGAGTTATATTTCACTATAGCTTTGCTCATTGGTTAGTGGAGCACTAAGGGGCATATGCTAAAAGTGGCCAGTTGATAACTTTCCAACATGTGATATGCTGTCATTGGACCATTAAAAACAGCTGCCAAAAGTGGCTAGCCACTTTTGGCAGCTGTTTTTAATGGTCCAATATCACTAATGGTCTACTAGGTGACCGATAAGTAAAACTACAGTGATATATATATATATATATATATATATATATATATATATATATATATATAATATATATATATACTATAGCATATTTATGTGAGTAAATACTCTGTTTTTTTGCCTCAGTCAATGTAGCAGTACTCCACTGTGAGTCAGGCTATTTGTCAATCGATATATGTACTGAAGCCCACGGCAGAAGGCTATTTCAGTATGACATCACACTGCTCACCTTCTTTGTCATGAAACAATTTTAAACTCAAATAAAAACATATATTAATTTTTAAGCCTTTATTTTTTCTGTTTTATTTTTTATTCATTTTATTATTTGACCTGATGCCTACCTATAACTAAAATTATTGTTGACCCCATTTTTCCTAATTCTGATGGCTGTTCGTATATATAGGCAATGCCTAAAATCTGGTTTGACCCAGCCTAAAAACCTAAATGCTGTCATGGTCCAACCTAAAAGCTGATTTTTTCTTTGTTTAAAAAAAAAATTATTTTTGCAAAGGGCACTTGTTTACATTTTTACTAGTTGAAGAAGTAAGAATTTTCAAATATGTATAAGGAAGAAGTTAGTAAAAAATTATTTAGTGTGTCTATATTATAAAATTTTACAGTTTATATTGCATTATCCACAAAAGTGACAAAAAAATTACAAAAACATTATGTTGGTGTGTGGGTTTTATATAAAACACATAAAATCATTTAATTTGCATCATTCAGGAAGTACTCAAATCAATAAAAGAAGAAAATTTGTGAAGACCCAACAAACATTCTATAGCGGAATTTTATTGGACTATTATTTAAACATTTTGATTGGCCCACTGTAATTTTGCTCATTGGTAACTTAGTGGATCATTAGTGGCAGCTGCAAAAAGTAGCTAACCAATGACTAGCCACTATATCACATGTTAGAAAGTTATCCACTGGCCTCTTTTAGCAGGTCACTAACCATGACTAATGATTAGTGATACAGGCATTTTGAATAGTTATTATAGACATTTTGAACAGTTAACACATATAGACATTTTGAACAGTTAACACATATAGACATTTTGAACAGTTTATTGTAGTTTTACTCATTGGTTACTAAGCGGACCATTAGTCTAATGGTCCACTAAGTAACCAATGAGCAAAACTACAATAAACTGTTCAAAATGCCTATATAGGTTCACACACACAAACACACACACACACACACACACACACACACACACACACACACACACACACACACACACACACACACACACATACACACACACACGCATACACACACACACACACACACACACACACACACACACACACACACACACATATCATACTTTTTTTGTGCTTTTTAATTTGAATATATATACACTAATTTAAACAACAAAAATGAAATACTTTTAACGGTGTTATTATTACTAAAGGATAGGTATAAAAAATATTAGGCAATATAAATATGTTATATTTTTATTACACATTTATATTATAAACTATTTAGTTTTATATTTGTTTTTCCCATTCTAATAATGGTAGTCAAAATGTTATATACAATGTACACTGCATAGATGCTCTGTAGTATAGAGCATCTTTTGAAGCGAAAAATTAAATCAGAGAAAAAAATTAAAATAATGAAAAATAGTATAAATATATAAATAAAATACTTATAATAAATGTTATGTAATATGTACGTCTTCAGCTAAAAACACAAAAATGTTTTGTTTGTAAAAAACGGTTTGTCATCTACCATATTTGTTATGATATATACAATTGAATTAACGGTTTTGAAAAGTCTTTAAACGGGTTTTATATAATCCGGAACACTGCTTTGTCCTTAGCACAGTAATTTTTGAAAGCGTCAGAACAACAGATCAAAATGGCACCAGGATCATAAGTATGGTGTATCTGCGAAAATTTATATATTTTTATCTCTGCTCACAGTAATAATAATTTGATTATTGAAAATTAATCGAGTACTTGCCAATGTGTTACAGAGCACATTGATTTTTTTTTAACTTTTTTATTTTTTAACTCTCTTTTATTTTTAAAATTGTAAAATGTTCTGACAATATGATTATCATTCTTTCAGAAACCTTATTTATTTGTTTTTGGAAAATATTACATGTACTTTACGAAAAATGTAAACAAAACAGCAACAACAACAACAACAACAAATTACTGCTACTAATAAGTTCTACGTATCGATATAAATTCTGCCTAAAACCATTAGCTGTAATATCCGTGAATAAACAAATTGGTTTATCGGCGTTTTCCGCCGGTCATATTTTTGAACTATCTGCTTTTTCCGGGCCCTAATTATTTAAACTATCTGTAACCTTCACGAGAAAATCCTGTCGTTTATGTTAATAACTGTTTATAGACAGAAATACTATTAAAACTAACTTTTTTACTCAAGTCAAATCAAGCTATATAAAATTAAAATTAATTTCTTAGCAGTTCCTGTTATTTAAACAATTAATTTAATTATATATACTCTCATTCTTATTATTAATCTTATTTAATTAAAATATTTTAAATTCAAAATATTCAAGTAGAGTGTTTAAAAGTTCTTTATAGTTTTGTTAATGTACATTGCAAAAATGTTTGAGATTAGATTAAAATTAAACTGGTTGAATTAGGAAAAGAATTTTTTTTTTTTATGCAGTTCCTTGACAATTTTTGAATGTAAAAATACAGTTGGGATAATTAATATCGTTTGTGGTATTTATGCTATCTGTTTATTTAAAAAAAAACATTGTTTTTAATAACAGCACTAAAATTACATAACTCACAAAATTTATTATGAATATTATTATTAGATCGTTTTCAAACGAATACATGTACAAACGCAAAGTCGTATGAAAAATCCGAATATACTTTAGGCATCTTCATTAACTTATCAAAAGCTACTGCTACTATAAATCACTAAATTCAAAAACTAGTTAATAATAGATAAATTGTAACTAAATAATAAAATAATAAAATTATAAATTATAATAGATAACGTTATGTTATCTCATTCATTCATTATCTCTCAAGTCACCTCGTTCATTTTTTCTTTTTTTTGTGTTATTTTTAAAATTGTTTTTTTTAAAGTTATTGTTCTTTTTTTTATTATCATTATTTTTTTGGTACTATCTATATTAATATAATTTTTTTTTTACTTTATTTGTTTATTTTATTAAAGTGTCACTCCATTGACTAGTTTTTAACTATATGAGTGACACCGAGCCTAATTTTGTAAAATTATAAGTAAGTCTGTAATTTTTGCAATTTTATGGTTAAATAAATGGATAAACAACTAAAAAACAGAAATATTATGGAATAACTTATTCTTAGAAATTCTTATTGATGAAAATTTATCCTGGCTTCCCTAAATTAAATATATTTAGTCAAAAATTGCCAAAGCTATTTGAGTGATGTATTGAGTTTGCTAATATCTAAGTATGCTATTTCTCAAATTTAACCATGAGCGAGACTAGGTTTTTTCAAACCGAGACGAGTAGTTATTACTTCTCGTGAGACCGAGACGAGTCGAGAAATTTAACAATTTTTGAAAACAAATTTATTAAAATCCAAGTAAAAAAAAAAAAATGTAAACATGGTTTTGACAAATAGACACAAATGACATTTGTCAAATGTAAACAACTTTTTCAAATAATAATTCAGAATTTTTTTGCCAAACTTTTCCAACAAGACAATGTTTTCTCTGATTAAGATGATTTGTTCTACTTTTTCTGGGTGTAAGTTGTGTCTGGATGATCGGACGACATTTCCACCTGATCTAAAAACTCTCTCTGATTTAGTTGAACTTGCTGGAATAGCTAAAATTTGTCTAGCTAATGAAGAGAGTTCTGGCAAAATATTTGAATGCAATTTCCATCAATCAAGAATCGGAAAGTCTTTTTTGGCATCAGGGAGATATTCATACTGGCACATTTTGCTTAAAATAGGATTCAGTTCAGATGTTGGCTCTTGTGTTTCAAGTCTGACGTTTAACTTGCGCTTCAGCTTTGAATTAGGGGACAAATCTGCTGAAAGGACTCTGGCAACAGGTTGGCACTCAACATTATCTTTAACCTGTGAGGCTAACCATTCTTTTTTTGTTTGAAATTTTTTGAAGAGCTTCAAGTGAAGTCTCTTTAAAGCAGGATTTAAGTAGTTTACTGCAGCACTTTTATTTGTTTTTGCCAAAAACAAATTAAATTTTTAATTAGATTTATTAAAATCACGGAGTCAAAATATTAATTAATTAAAAAAACAAATTATTAAGCATTTTGTAAATTATAATAATTTTTAATTTGGAAAGTAATATAATATTTAAGTCTCGTTCTACTTCTCGCGAGAATTTTCTATTTCTCGTTTCTCACGAGAAGTCCCATTTCTCACGAGAAACAAGAACGAGACGAGATCTCGCTCATGGTTACTCAAATTGATATATTTTGGCCAAATTCACTAGTACGTCTTAACTACCCCAATATACCATGGGCAAGTCCAAAAAAGGGTTAGGCTTTAAAAATACAATGGCAGGATGATATTCTTTAAAAACAAACGTGAACATGCAAAACCATTTATGAAAGATCGGAAAGTAATGGATGTGTTTGATACGAATTGTTATCAACATATAATTTTTATGTATAGATTTTACAATAACCTCATTCCAGCAAACTTTGATAAGGTGTTTGAAACAAAATTTAAATGAAAAGTATAATCAAAGATCAAATGTGAACAAAATATTATAAATTTATATTTTCTCTTATTTCTTCTTTTCCTCTGAACTTATAAATTTCCTCGCAAACGTAACAACTCTCACAATATTATAAAGCAAACTAAAGGCCTAAAATATGGAACGGCAGTCAAAAAGAATATAAATATTTGATGAAGTCTTTAAGTTCATTTAGTTTTCAAAAAAAAAAAATTCAATCTGATGATATTAATAAAATTTTTCCTTTTTTTTTTTCAGTTTTTTAGTTATATTTTAAAGAACTTCAACAGCAACTTTTTAGTTATTATTATTTTTGTAATTTATTTATCTCTTACTAAGAGTTTTATATCATATGATATATTATTTTAATTTTTATAAAGAGGCTCTTCGGTTTTTTTAAAAAAACTACACTTTCAATCGAAAAAGTCGGCTTTTTAAAAATCTCTAGTATTGCTTTTTTTCAAAACCCAAATCGGTTTCAGCATAAATTATATAATTATATAGATATACTGAACCTAACTGGCAAAAAGATGACGACGAATCCAGCCATTTTTTAAATAATTTTTCAAAACTAAAGTAGTAAGAAGTTTACAGCATTGAATACGTATGAATTTGTTTTTTTTACTAATACGCTTTATTGAACCGTAAAATTATTTTTTTGTGTGGGAAATTGTGACACTTTAAACATTAAGAAGCATGAAATTAATTGGATTTTCAAAAAACCAAAAATATATTTTCGTTTTTTAAAAAACCAAACTATAAATTTCATAAAACCACCTCTCATGCACAGTAAGTAAGTAAATCACATTGAAAATTTATGGAAGAAAACATTAAAAATTATAGGAATTTTATATAAAAAGCTTTTTGAATAAGAAAACTTTAACTCAATTAATACTTTTTTTTTATTAAAAGCTATATTAACTATTCATGTTTTGTATAGGTTTGTGCAAGCTATCACATCAATAAAAGCAAGCTTGAACCTCTTTAAGTTTGCTTATATTGGTGTGAGCTTACATATGTGATAATGTGATGACTTACGCATTTTTATTTGTGTTCAAATCACTTTTTTTTTCAAAACTCTAATTTGAGCGTTAATTGAGTAAAATTTTGATCCTATAATGCGCCAATAAAAGCACCAGTAGAAACGAGAACAACTTTGATAATTAACTTTGTAAAAATTGCTGCAAGTTTAGTCTATAGCCACACCAAACTCTGGATGGAGGCTCAGATAGATTAGTTTACTAATTTATGGTAGTAATACTTTAAGTTTAGCTAGATTTTTGCAAGTTATACCTTCTAACGCTTTCAATTACTCTAATGTTTACTGATATTTTCAAAATAAGGCATGAGTGTTCTACTATGTAATTCCAACAACTTTGTTGGTTTTACATATTAGTTTTACTGTGTAATACTTACATAGTAGTTCAACTGTGTAATACTTACGTATTAGTTCAACTTTGTAGTACTTACATAGTAATTCTACTATGTAATACTTAGTTCTGTCTAAGTATTACACAGTAGAGTAGTTCTACTGTGTAATACTTAGATAGTAGATCTACTGTGTAATACTTACATAGTAGTTCTACTGCGTAATACTTACATAGTAGTTCTACTGTGTAATGCTTACATAGTAGTTCTACTATGTCAAACCAACAACATCGAGGTCACAAATTCAAATTATGCAAGCTAAAGTGTAATTTCGATGTCTGCAAATATTCTCTCTCCCAAAGGGTTGTGAAACCTCTAGCTCTGAATTTATTCACAACCATTAGGGAGAAAGAATATTTACAAACATCGAAATTACACTTTAGTTTGCGTAAATGTAAATTTAGTTGTGAGAAATGATATATTTGGGTAAACTTAATTAGCGCATATTAACCAGCGTTGTTTTGTGAAAAAAATTTCAGCGCTAGAGATTTCACAAGCTTTTATTCAAACTTTTTAATATAGACCCAGTGCCGGGTACCCGGACATGGATCCGGTATTTTCTTCCTGGTACCCAGAATTGGGTACTTGACATAAACTGGCTTCTTGGTTTGACTTGGTTGTCTGGTACCTGGTTTGACTTGGTTGTCCAATAACGTAAAAATCTCAGCATACTAAGGTAAAAACTACTTTATGTCATAATGCATAAAATGCTTAAAAAAGTGCAAAATCTTGTTAAACGGTTACCAGTTGGGAAAATAAATAAAACAAAAATATGTCTCTGTTAAAGCATTTTCTTTATTGACTTGTGAATCCAGATTTTAAAATTAAGTGAAAAAGTAATCCTTTTTTTTTATATTTTATTGTAGATTAAAATTTAAACCTTATTTTTTACATTTTATTGTAAAGATATAGTATATAGTTATAGTTTATAAAATAATTATTCAATGAAAATTTAAGTTATTACTTTAAATTATTTGTCACCTAATATAAACACTCAATAAGTATGCGTAATACATTATTTCCCCCAGCTTCACTTCACTTCTCAAAATAAATAAAGTTTATATATGTAAATGATTGCTAAATATGAGTGCCTCGGGAGCCCCTTAATTTACTAATTATTAATAAATAGCTCAATATACTCTTTTTGCAGTACAAATAGATAAAAAGACTATTTTTAAATTCTAAAATTTTTAATATGTTATTATGTTATTAATATGTTCATTATAAACCGTAAGCTCAATATGCAGCTTACGGTTTATAACGGTTATGCAGCCAACAAATTTTCCTTGTATTCTAGATTTTTGTTTCAATTATATCTTGACCAATGTTGATGCAAATCTTAATAAGAAATTTTAACAGACTGTTCACTATAGAGCCCCAAGAAAGATTCTTAGTAACTAATAACACCTTTCATTTGGTAGAAAACGGTGTGAATTTTGAGTGTTACACTTGCACCAGTTATCATTAAGAAACAC
Source organism: Hydra vulgaris (assembly GCF_038396675.1). Classification (NCBI taxonomy): domain Eukaryota; kingdom Metazoa; phylum Cnidaria; class Hydrozoa; order Anthoathecata; family Hydridae; genus Hydra; species Hydra vulgaris. Next base: position 21,614,257 of record NC_088932.1, on the reverse strand, counting down.
ATTTTTAAATTTTTAATTTTTACAGCGAAGTCCGGCTGAAGGATGCAAGGCAAGTCTTGACAACTAAATTGAAACATTAGCTATGAAAAAATGTTGAGCACAAAGTTTGTCTTAGCAAGTTGCTGCATAACATTCAAAGTTTTAAGAAGCTTCCTCCATCCGTATCCCTCAAACTGGCCCCATGATATGGGCTTAAATGAATGTCGAAGGCTGGTGGCCACTTATCAGGTACTATCTTAGCAGTTTTAAAATTATTAAAAAATAATTGAAAGCTTTTAAGAGGAGATGCAGTTCTTTCAGTGGGATAATTTATATAATCAGAACATTGTCAGGCCTGTTGACAATTTGCCTTCAAATGACATTGCCAAACAGCTTTGCATTAGCTCAACCCCACCGGATTGCTGAAAACTCTAAACTAGATTTGATTGCTTAATCAGTTGATCGTTTAACCAGTGTTCGCAAGTTTTTGGAATGGGTAAAACACATAAAACACAAACAACATCAAATAATATGCATAGCTTTTTCTTTTTTTGCTGAACTAGATAATTCTTCTTCATAAATTATATTTACAACTTTCATATAACAAGTTAAAATTAGTTTCACTCCATTTGCATGGATCAGTGACCAGATTTGTTCAATATTGGAATAGATTTCTGGAAAATCCTCTAATACTTCAACAAAAGTTTGTTTTTCGACTTCAGTGTCTTTGCCTTTCAATTTTTTGAGCGAGAGGTTGTTATTGAGGCAGTGAGTCAGTTTCATCACTTAACACAGTATAGAAAATAGAGAACTTTTTTCAGAAAGTTTTTGCAAAATTTTTAAATTATTTTTTTTTAAGAAAATAGAAACTAATCAAAAATTGTAATGATATTAGTTAGGTTTTCTGAAATCTTTCTAATTACTAAAGATTCAAGAATTTATTACAATATATATGTAATGAGATTTCACCGCGGTTTTGTTGTATGGGGAAACCCGGCTTTTGCTTCAGCAAGTTGAATAGTTTCTTCCGGGGATGATTCTTTATTAGAAATAACTGAAGATACAATTTGTTCTGTTGCCTTGACAACTTTTGCTGCTAGGATTTGAAGATTTTTTTTTAATTTTAATTGAGAGAATTGATGGTGCTAACTAAATCTTTTAATAAAGACCTGAAGCATGTGCTGAAACACATACTTGGTTCTTTCTCACTTGTTTGCTTTTTAAGGGTATGTTTTTCTTGCAGCCTTAAACTACTAACTTGACTGATAAAACAATTACACTTTGTGTCTCTTGTTTCAGATCTCACTTGCATCAAACCAAACAGAGACAGGTCTCACTTGCAAAAAATCAAACAGAGACAAAGAGAGGAGTGCAACTTCTTTCCCCTCTTGTTTCGGCACAGAGTAGTTCTGCAAAATTTGCAGAGTCCGTTTGTGGTACCGGAGAATCACTGATGTTGAGTTTGGTCTAGAACGGCTGACATATTTGATTTGCTTGGAAAGCAGTAAGCTATCTTAAATTTTTCCCAAGCAGAGCAAGCAGACAAAACTTGAATTTTTGCTTGACTTGGTGTTGTGAAAAATAAATACAATAATAAAAAAAACTTAACCTATGACATAATAATTTCTTTGTTTTTGTTTTGGACATAGAGAAAATTAAACAGTATACTTGAAATTAAAACTTGAAATATAATATGAAAGATTTAAAATTAAGTTAATGATATGAAATAGTTGAAAAAGAGATATTAAGGCATGAGTAGCATTAATACCCTTTAATAGGTATAAAAATTATGGATAAAAACTATTTTTAATTATGGATAAATAATAATTTATTATGCTAGCAAAAAGAGTGATAAAGATAAGAGTTGCATAAAGTTTTCTTCAAAAAAGCTTTATAAAAATCTGGATGTTCTGGAGCAAGATTTTTTATCATCATTAATCAGAGTATATGCAAAACAATAATTATCGAGAGTACAAAGTAAAGTTGATGAGTCGCATAACCAATCTAAACAATAGTCATCTTTAAAGAACTGCTAATAGAATTTGATTAATTAGACATCGGGCAGCGGAAAATCATGGCTTACGGTTTATAATAAACGTTTAGACTATCTTAACCCTTAAATGTTATCATTTTATTAACATGTAAAGTGTGGTTCCGATTCTACAGGTGTTTGTATTGACCACTATGAAGTTGAAAACTATAAAGATGATTAATAATGTAAGGGAAGTTCGTGTACCTAGGGCCATATTTACCTTCTTTATTGTATTTAGGGCCGTATTTTTTCAGTTTTCAAATTCAAAGCCCCAGACTTATTTTAAAATAGTGAAACTGTTATGATCACTTCTCTATTCTAAATTACTTTGTATTAATATAGGTATAATGACTTAAATTATGAAAGTTCGTGATGTAGAAGGGTTTTAAAATTTGTACCCCTAGGTACAAGCTTTTTTTAGTTGTACCTAAGGCCACTAGCTGTTGTACCTATGGCCGCTCTCTGAAACATATGTTTAACTCAAATTAATAAATTGACAGCAAAGATAGACGCATAAATTTGATTAGAAATATATTTAATCTTAGATTGTTTTCAACAAATTTATCTGGTGTTACTTGATTGCAACACTTAAATAAATAACAAAATTTACAAACAAGTCTACGTGTAAAATGGTTATTTCAAATCAACAGCGAGAAAAAAAATTCAACACTAATTAAAATTTAACAACTAACCTCGATAAGACCCTAGGTGCAAGCAAACGATATGGTCCTAGGTACAAGTAAAGAAAAAAAAAGCCTCATAAAAACGTCATCTTTTAACAAACCTCGATTGAGAAGATACAGGATATACAAGAACTTATAGAAAAACATTTTCTCTAGGATTGGGGAAACAAGGAAAAAGAAGAAACAAAATAAGAAAATCTAAGATAAAAGCAAAAACAATTTACTTGAGACCATCAAAAAACGCTTTTCGATTATAACTTGCTGTAACAACGCTCTCTGAGAATCAAAGTTAAATAAAAAAATAAAACTTTTTATTACTAATTACCTAAATAATAAGCATTACTTAGAAATTTATAGTTTTCATATAAAGTGGGGTTGCCCAAGGTAGAAGGAGGCCGTTGGTACACGAACTTCCCCTATAATTAAGCGCAAAGTTTTTTTTTTACTACTCATTTTAACAACAATTTTAAGTTATTATAAAAAGTTAAAAACTTTTTTTCTAGATAAAAAATGCAAATGAAAACTTTTTACTCCCAAAAAAAACTTACCCCAGATGCCTTTTTAATAAACAGCTTATAGATCATAAAAAATGATAACTAATTAAAAAAAAAAGCTACCTTGAAATAGTAAACCAAATGTGACTGGGATGTTAACAATAATTTTTTTCTTCATGCGACCTACTAATACGCATAAAATATACGGTTGGAAATTTAAATTTTGAAACAATCCATTGTGGGGTAAAAAGTTTTCGAAATTGGCGATTAAGGGTGTTGTGATTAATCATTTTGAGAAACTTTTGGTTAACGATTAATTGGTTTAAAAAAAAACGATTAATCGATTATTAATCGATTAATTTATGAAAAATAAAGTTTCCCTTTAATTACACAAGAAATAGTATTATTTGAGTTTTTTTTAATATAAATTAATTTTGTTTCAAAGTAATAAAACAGTCCACTGTAATAAGAATGGTTATAATATTATAATTATTATTATAATAATATAATTATTGAAAACATAATAAGTTTTATAACTAAATCGTAATACATTAATGAAAAACGTTTCAGAAGTTCAAATATAAGTTTTATAAGAAATTTTTAATATTAACAAGTTTAAATAACGTTTATTTTATGTCCATTTTGTTTCTGTAAAAGATATGAGCGAAGAAAGCATAAAGAATCAATAGTTTCATCATTTAAGGATGTTCTCAATTTAGTTACAAAAAGCCCTGCCGCACTAAAACATCTTTCAGCTTCAACCGACGATGGTGGAATAGTTAACAAAGCATTGTACATTTGTTCAAATAAATGACTTCCACTTCTTTTGTTAATTTTTTCAAAAATGCTCATTTCTTTTTTGATAGATAAAACGTTGTTTTGAAAATTTACTACAGTTGAAACATAGGTGGTTTTTTTTGACAAAATGCAATTCAATTCTTCTTTTTTTGTTATATTTTCAGTACATTCATTAGTAGCCTCATCTTCTTGATTTAAACTATTTTCATTAACATTCTGATCAATGAGAAATAAACGATGAACAATTTCTTTAATTGTTAGAGCAATTTCGTTTCTTGTTGGTCGTTTTAATATTGCATTTTTTTGTGTAAATGCTTTTAGGTAAGTGTTGGGATCATCTAAATATTCTAACAAGTCTTCTACATTAATAATTCTACGTTCAAATATTCTTTTACTTACTGCTTCATGGAATTTCATACCAGTTTCACTTGATTGAGTTTTCAATTTAGAAAGTAAAAATTCAAATATTTTTAAAGCATCAATTATATTGCAATCTCGCCTTCCCAATGCAAGTGAACTTACCTCAATGATTTCTAATGATTCTACAATTTCCTCAACCTGCTTAATTTCACAATTTGTTGGATATAAATGAATAACTGACAAATTTATTAGTACTGATTTTTTATTTCTTTTAACTCCAAGAACCGCTTTAACATTGCCAACATTGAGTTCCAGCGTGTACGTACATCAATTATCATCACTTTTTCCTTTCTCAGTTTTTCTTGACACTCTCTTTGCAGGAAATCATTTTTTACAGGTGATTTTCTAAAAAAACGCGCAATTTTTCTAATTTTATTTATTGCTGATGAAAAATCTTGAACAAATTCGATTTCATAATTGAAAGGAGCTACTTCAACCCAACTTTGTCCTTCGCTTTTTTCAAAATCTTCCTCATCATCATCACATTCGTCACTTATTGAAGAGTTATCAAGTTCTGTTTCAAAATATTCGTCATCAGGTTTTACTAAATTTGTATGATTAGCATATAAAACATCTACCACAGCCAAATGTATGCCATGACTATGACAAATTTGATGATAATTACCCATCAATCGTCCCATTTTTTTCATTACAGACGAACCATCTGTTATAACAGCAATTATGTGGTTTTTGAGCTGCAAACCGAACTCGCCTAGTTTTTTAAAAACAATCTCAACTGCCTTGGTAGCTGGCATTGTGTCTTTTACTCTGATCATACCAATACTAATCACAATTCCGTTTTTCATATGGATATTCATACACATATAACGTCTGTTTTTTTTGGAACTCCACTCGTCTAATGATAATGAAAATCTCTCATCATCTTCTATTCTCTTTTTTAAATCACTTTTTAATTTTTCTTTAATCTGGTCAGCATACTCAAGTGTAATACTTTTAATTCCTTGTCTTGTTGATGGCATTTTTAAACCTTTAGCTTTCCATCCTTTGATAATTTCTTCACTATTTGCTAAAGTTGAAAACGGTATTTTATCTAAAGCTGTTAATTTTGCAAGAATTAACCCAGGACAAGAATTTTTTTTTTGAAAATAGGATGAAACTATCTTTTGAGAATTACTTTGTGCAACTAGTGAGCTTCCTGAAGCAGGCTCTAATAGAAAGTCGTGTTTGTGTTGCATGTGGTACATTAAGGATGTAGTTGATAAATGCAATTTAAATTTGGTGTCACAATGCTTACATTTTAAAGTTCGTGAATCGTTAATATTTTCTAAGAAATGAACCCAAACCTTAGACTTTCTTTTTTTTGGCTGCACCCATATATCATTGCTGTTGCATATATTGTCAGATAAATCTTAAAATTATAATATAACTTATAAAAAAATTTGTAAGTACATTATAATTCAAAACAGAACACACATTCCCACGAAAATACATTCAAAATAACAATTTTAAACTCTAAGAATATTGCAACATTTACAAATAAAGTAAAAACCTGTTTGAAATATTTTGAATGTAAAAGACCAATGATCCTCTTAAAGCAGCCTTTTGTATTCCTAATGATTGCCGTCTTAATACTTTACTTAAGTTTGGTGATATGCGACTTGAAATGGTGATATGGTACTTGAAATGGTGATATGGTTCTTGAAATGTGTTGTAAAAGGGGAAATGAGTTAATTATTTATCTAATGATACTGAAAATATGATTTACAATACTTGCCATAGTACCTTTAAGCTATGTAACAACTTATTTGCAACTATTCATGATTACGTTCTACTCGGCATTTTTATATAAGACCGTTAAGAAAAAGAATTTTAAACGTTGAGAAAAAGTTTATACTTTATAAATGGTCAATAAATAGTAAAAAATTATATCACACATCACTGTTGTTATCTTTAAATATTAACATTCTTAATATTAAAAGATAATTGATTCTTTTTGTTTTACTTTAGATCATCAGCGTCTCTCTTGCACAAATGTTTTATGTGAAAGAGGTAGGGAAATATTTGTTTGTCTCTCTTGCACAAATGTTTTATATGAAAAAGGTAGGGATGATTTGATGGTTAAGAAAAACTAAAACAATTAATTTCTAATACAATCAAAATGTTTTTCATAGCTATTGTCTCTTATATATACAAAAATGAAAACGATTTGTTCAAACAAACTTCTTAATTCAACAAATTTTTATACAACCTTTTGAATCAAAAAATTAATTTTGACTCCTTATTCAACAAATATCTAATATCTCATGTTGAGTCTTAGAACTCTCTACATTTCATGTTTTCCTCATCATAAAACCTTCAATTTTCTAAATTATCTATTACCGGCTGCTTTTGGGAGTGATTTAGTTAAAAAAAAATAATAATAAAAAAAGATTGGTGACTACCTCAAGTCTATAGATCGTGGTGGCTCTAAAGCTCAACCAAACAATGTATGCCAATGAGTAGTTTTTATTGTCTTATTTCATAAGTTCTTGAGTGATTTCGTTTTGTTTGTTTCTGAATTTTGCTACTTTGAAATGAAAAGAAACATTGCAACACACTTGCTAATATGTTTTAAAACAATTATTTCCCATAAACTATATTAGGATTTAATAAGGAACCAGCATTAAAAGTGTTAAAGTTTTCATAAATATACTCTGAAAAGAATTATGTATATTTGGTGTTGTATTTAAGTAAATCAAAATATTTCCTGATATTTAATAAACGCAAATATATATATACTTTAATTTTTTTAAATTTATATATAAATAAAATCCCCCACATTTCACTATAATTTATGTTTGTACCTTTTGTCAATAGTTTAATAAGTTTATTTAATCGGTTTATTATTAACTATTGTTGAAAAAGTTGTTATTATTTAAATTATTTTTATTATTATAATTTCTATTGTTTTCATTATTATTTATCCCGCGTTATTCAATAAAATAGGGGAAGGTAAGGGATATTGGATCGTTTTATTTTCTTATTTAAATTGTGTAAAAGTTAGTTTTTTTTTGTTTAAAAATGAAAGTATTCAGATATATGTTAATTAGGGGAAGAAATGACTATAACCCAAATTTTAATTATTAATCTGTTCACAGAGAGAATTAAAGTGAATTATGCTAAACTTTTAACTGTACCTCAGTATCTGAGTAGAGTGAATATCAACCTGGGACACAGTAAATCAATAATGTGAATTAATTCTAGTTAATTTATTCTAATAGGTTAAGACACTGTTTTTAAGTTTAATTTTGGCCAATTAATAAGTATATTATAAAAATAATTAAAAAAATCAAACATTGAGAAAATAAATAAGCATTTTACATTTTAAAATTTTCAAACTTATTCAAAAATTCTAAAATAACAACATTCTTTAAAAAAAATAAAAAAACAATTTAATAGAGTGCACTATTACCCAGTGAAAAATAAAACCGCGTCCCACATGGGTTCCGCGTGGGTTCCGTGTGGGATTGATGGGATTTACGTGGAACGGATTTTCCCATGTGGTATCCGTATGGAAATTTGTCACCTTAAACCCATGTGGGTAATCCCACATGGGTTACATGTGGGAACCATATGGTATTTACACACATGGGAAATCCCACGTGGGTTTCCTGTGGGATTTGCATGGGAATTAATTTGAAAGTTGGAAACTAAAAAAAAAACTAAAAAAAAACTAAAAAAAGTATTTTGAAATCGACATTGCATTGCGTTACGTTTATATTGTGTGAAAATAATTTATATTAATATAGAGAATGGCAAGCAAGTATGTAAGTACCACGAATAATGTTTATCTTTCTTTATAGAAATAAGATTAAGATTTATGCAAATAGACGTATTATTAGGATAATATAATAGTTATTTGAATTTAGATTTTGAGTAAATTATTTGCAAACAATTAACTGATGCAAGTTGAAATGTTGTCAAAAACCAATCTTGCATGCATGAGACACTGCAGTGTCCCACAAAAAAATGCAGGTTTGAAAGTCAAAGAATTCCCAATTTTCTTTATTAAAAAAAGAAAAAAATAGGATGGAGAGTTTCTGTAACTTTTTTTATGCTCCAAAACTTTTAACTTTAGATATAATAAGGTCCTTATGACTTAAGGGACTTACGAACTACATTGAGGAACAAAAACAGGATATTTACAGAAACTTTTCAATTTTTAATTTGGAGTACCACATTGTTATTGGGAATAAAGCCTCTGGGTCCAGTTTTCAAAGTAATATGATCTAAAGTAATGTTTAAATAAAATAATATGCTTTAAAATGCATATAGTTATACATATAACTCCTGATAGTTAACTATATGTATAACTAGTTATACATATAATTTGTTATTAAAACTTATTTTTTAAGGTTATACTTGAACAAATTAGTACCAATTAATTCAAATTCAAGATTTAGTTAAAGTTCAAGTTAAAGTTCTTATTTATTCATTGTTTTTGTTAATTTTGTATTTATTTGTTCAAATTTATCAGTTAGTACTATTTTTTACTACAGTAAGAATATTTATCATTGTTGAACGTGATTTTATTAGTAACTTAATTTTAAGTTACTAATAAAATCTTATTACTTAATTATATATATATATTATTTTTACTTTATTTACAACACCATTTGATATACAACAAACCCCTACAAAGCTTACAATAATTCAGTTAAGATTCAATCTGAGTTATTGAAACGTAATAAATTTAACATCAATAGAAAAGTATAGCTGTCATCATTTAAAATATAATGGGTGTTGTCAAAATATGGTGAAAATAAAATTAGGTTACTAATAAAATCATGTTCAACAATGATAAATATTCTTACTGTAGTAAAAATTAGTACTAGTTAACAAATTTGAACAAATAAATATAAAATAGTGAAAAAACAATGAACAAATAAGAACTTGAACTTGAACTAAATCTTGAATTTGAATTAATTGGTACTAATTTGTTCAAGCATAACCTCAAAAAATAAGTTTATATAATAAATTTTATGTATAACTAGTTATACATATAGTTAACTATCAGGAGTTATATGTATAATTGCATGCATTTTAAAGCATTTTATTTAATTTATATATTACTTTAGATCATATTACTTTGAATACTGGACCCAGAGACTTTATTCCCAATAACACTGTGGTACTCTAGATTAAAAATTGAAAAGTTTCTGTAATTATCGTGTTTTTGTTCCTCAATGTACTTCGTAAGTTCCTTAAGTTTTATGAACCTTATTATATATAAAGTTAAAAGTTTTGGAGCCTAAAAAAAGTTACAGAAACCTCCCTATCTCCCCCCTATTTTAATATTTTTTTTTTAATAAAGAAAATTTGACTTTCAAACCAGCATTTCTTTGTGGGACACTGCAGTGTCCCATGCATGCATGCTTGGTTTTTGACAACATTTGAACTTGCATCAGTCAATTGTTTGCAGATAATATACTCAAGAACTATATTCAAATATCATATGAACATGTTAGAGAATGTTCATATGATATTTGAACATCACAAATTTAATAATATTGTTGTGATATGTTATATAAATAATACCATAATAGATTATGATATGAAAATAAGATAGGATATGAAGGCAATGATCAAAGAATAAATTTACTTATAGAAATTTAGATGTTTGTTTATTAGTTTCAGAATATTATATTATGTGTAACCACGGCCTTCTATAATAACAGGCCTTGACATCGCGCAACAAAGTTGTTAAACTGAAGGCCAATTCCTAATACTGTGTTTACATTTTCATCTTTTAACATTAGACAAAAGTTTGTGTTCACACTTTTTTAATAAATCTTTTGATTGGTTTATAAATTAGATAGCGCAACTTCAAGGCGATAACCTTGTAAGGTTCAAGGCGTTACATTGTAAGGTAATAATATTGTCAAACTAGCGGTAAGTTTTTTTAATAATTAAAATGCCTTTAAAATGCTGTGTATCTCTTTGCAAGTCGAACTATCTCAACTACAACAAAAATATCGATTTATACAACTACAATATCAATTACAACTACAACAAAAATATCAATTTATAAATTCCCGAAGAATCTAGAGGAGAGAAAAAGATGTAGTGAAGCTATCCCAAGAGTTGGTTTTATTGTTACAGATTATACAGCAGTATGTCAACTTCATTGGCCAAATGAAGCACCTTTTGAAAGCAAATATGGGAAGCAATGACCTTTAATCCCACCATCTGTTTTTAAAAATATTCCGCCTAGTTGTTTAGCCACACCAGCAAGTAAAGTTAGAAAAACTGTAACTTCAACCAGTTTTTGTAGCATTTTACCAGATGAGTTAAATGATTTTCTAAAAGAGGATGAACTTATATTTGACGATATTCAATTTTTGTTAAGTGATAATAACGATGTTATTGTTTTCCAGCTTAATAAAAAAAGTTTACACATACAATCAAAAATGTACAAACTTGGTGTTCCATTATTTATTTTAGTAATTTTTAATGATTATTCATTTGTAGCTAACCGTAATGGCACAACTTGTAATATTTCATCTTTAGCTGTAAACAAATTAATGTTAATAAAAACAAAATCAGCTTTATTTGAAGCAGTTAGATTTCTAAAAAATAAAGAAAGTTCGCTTCAGTCAAATATTTTATTCGAACACCTTGATGCTATAAGAAAAGTTAATGTTGGTGAAGTTTTATATACTTCAGATATTATATGTAGAGCATATGAGTATTTTGCTATGTGACAAAGTTTATACGACTGTTTGTGTATTGACTACAAGTTGCCAAGTATAAGGACTTTAACACGATTGACTTCAAAAATAAGCTCAATGGAGGACCTAAGTTTCATAAATAGTATTTTTATGAATTTAAATCCATTGAAAAGAACTTCCATACTACTAATTGATGAGGTCTATGTCAAAGCTTCATTATTTTACTAAAGAGGTGCTTTGTTTGGTCAAGCAGTAAACTACCCTGAAATGTTAGCTAAAACAATTTTATCATTTATGATTAAATGTCTTTTTGGAGGTCCAGAATTTATATGTAGAGCTCAACCTGTTGCAAATTGTTCTTCTGAATTTTAGTTTGCTCAATGTCACTAAATTGTTGATACAATAAATAATATTGAAAATAGTAAGACACTGGTAATAATTACTGATGGTAACCGTGTAAATCAAAGATTTTTTGGAATGTTTAAAACAGTTGATAGTAAACCATGGTTAACAACATCAGGTATATATTTATTGTATGGTTATGTGCATCTCTTAAAATCTATACGAAACAATTGGTTGACAGAAAAGACTGACGAACTTCGATTTTTGAACAATAAAGAACTGGCTTTGGCTAAGTGGAGTGATTTAGAAACTTTATATAAAACTGAGTGCAATAGTCTTTTTAAACTCTCTAAACTTACAGCTAAATCAGTTTATCCAAAACCAATAGAGAGACAATCTGTAAAGTTTTGTTTGTCTGTTTTTTGCGAAGAAACAGTAGCTACGTTAAGAACGCGTCCAGAAATTGAAAATAAAGCATTTGAAGGTACTGCTGTATTTATTGAAAAAATATTTTTTTTTCGAATGTTGTTAATGTCAAAGCACCTGGTGCTGGCATTCGGTTTAGAAATGAATTATGCCGAGAAATCCACTCAGTTGATGATCAACAGTTACAACTGCTAAGAGATATTGTTGAACTGTCAAATTTTATGAAACCTATGCAATAGCGCATTCGTGTTATGGCTTTGCAATAACATGAATGCGCTATTGCATATAGCGCATTCGTGTTATGGCTTTATTGATCTCGTAGAAACTTTGTTGAGTAATGAAGCAAAGTATGTCTTATTAGGTTGGTTTTCAACAGATCCACTTGAAAAAGCTTTTTCTAAGCTTCGACAGGGATCTGGATGTACTTACTTTATAAATGCTAAATCTGTAATTGAAAAAATTATTATTCAACATACTAAATTGATATTACAACTTGACATTCCTGTTGATGGTATTGATGATCATACTTGTGACATATGTTTTAGAGATATTTCTACTGATGAAAAAGAACTTCTGGATAATATACATGATCTTGAAAGCTCAGTTAATAAATCTACATTAGTGGATATAGTTTACATAGCTGGCTATGTGCAAAAAAGCGAAATAAAAATTTATGATGATTCTACCAATTATTATAAATATGGAAGTTATCTGTATAGCTTAAACAGAGGCGGACTTGAAATTCTTTCTGATACTCTAGTCTAATGGTCAATATTTTGCTTTTTTTTTTTCAATGTGCTACTGACCCTTTACGCAGAACATTTTGTGTTACTCAGTTTCAGTTCATTGCTGCTAAATATAAATTTAAAATCACAAAAAAACAATGCAGAGTATATAATATTCTGCTAAAGAATTACTCACTAATTACCACTGCCAAAATACTAAAGCTATCATAATTTATGTGAAAATTAGTTTTGTAATTTATTATGCTATTTACTTGTTATGTTTTTTATTTTCTCATTAGCCTATATGTCTCTCAATATGTTTGGATTTGTAAATATTTACCCTGTTGAGATATATGGATAAAACTTTTTTTTTGCTTGAATCAACTTTTGTTGGTGTTTTTTATTGTTGGTGATTTTTAGCAAAAATAAATTAAAAATACTGTTATCTTTCTAATATATAGATATATACTTTGTTATGGTTCTGCTTGTTATTGATACTATTTAATGTTACATAAATATTCTTAATGAAATTTGAAATACGAAAAATATGATTATCTTTTAACAATTTTTTGGTTTTCTTTTTATATTTCCGTCTTTACTAGAGATTATTATTAGAAAACATACACCCTACCTAATATAAAATATATCAATATAAGTAAAAGTGAAAGTTTAATCGGCCTTCAGTTTTTACGGCATTTTGCGCGATGTCAAGGCCTGTTATTATAGAAGGCCGTGTGTGTGACGAAAAAGTAAAGATACTTTTGCATTCAGTGGCTATTGCACCTAAGGTTTATATCATTGAAAAAGTAGGTTTTTACATTTTTGTTTTTTAACTACTTATCCTAATTGATCACTTTTTTTCAGGATTCTCCTCATGGGTTCAAGCTCATTACGCATAATATGTGTTCAATTACCCATAATTCGTTAGTCATTGTAAGTAATAAATTAGAAAATAATTATTTGTGAAATATTGTAGTCATTAATGACTTCAACCTGGCTAATAATTAAAATTGCTCGACTAATAAGGTTCCTTATTAAAATTGCTCTCTCTCTCTCTCTCTCTCTCTCTCTCTCTCTCTCTCTCTCTCTCTCTCTCTCTCTCCTCTCTCTCTCTCTCTCTCTCTCTCTCTCTCTCTCTCTCTCTCTCTCTCTCTCTCTCTATATATATATATATATATATATATATATATATATATATATATATATATATATATATATATATATATATATTTATACTTATATATATTTGTATTTATTTTTTTTATTTTTAGAAAATGTTTGAAGAAAGTTTGAAGATACTAAAAACCTTGGTATTATGCAAGCCGAAGCGATTTAATTAATTAAATCGACAAAAAACGGCGTGTAAATCGCAAAAGAAAAAATAATATTTTTAATATTCATTTTTGATGTATTGATTAATAGCATTTATTTTAAAATAAATTCATTTTGCAACACGTTTTTTAATTTTATAAAATTTCGTCATTATAGTTTAAGGTAAATCCCACAGGTTTTAGGTGGAAAACATCACATGTAAAAGATCAAAAATGCTACACATTTTGAATACCAAATGGGATAAAACAGCAAATACCAGATTAAGTTAAGCCTCTCTGAAAGCTTTGATGATTAATTTTAAATAACTATTTAAGTAATTTTTAAATTAAAAGAATTTTAAAAATTATCATAGAAGCATTCGGACTTTCATTTGTCTAGTATTGACTACTTTTATACCATTTGGATTAAAATATGTGGCATTTAAGATCTATAACATCTAGTATTTTCCACCTATATCCCATGTAAGATTTACCACATAAAACCCATGTGAGATTTACCATATGAAACCCACATGGGACAAAATAATAATACCCCACATGGGTTACATATGGAAAAAATCCACGCGTATCCCATGTGCGCTTTTTCACTGGGTATAAGTTCTTAAAACCACAAAAAAGATAAAACGACGAGTAACTCTTGCAGTCCCACCACAGACTAGCGGTCTTGGTAGTTTTCCGAGACCATCCATAAGTGACACTTCATTTAAGTATAAACAAGCGTCATCAACAAGGATGATTACGTTTATACAAATACATTAATTAGTTAAACTAACTAATAGAATATGTTGCACATTCTAACATCCAGTGCAATATCTGTCCCCTATCTCTATGCTATCTTTCTAACTCGACTTCTTCTAACTTTCACTTTAAATTACTTCGTTCTTCTTAAATTTACTTACTCTTGATTCGTCGAAGCAGGTGATGATGCACTTTAGTAAGCTGAACTTGTCTTCGCGGGCCCGGGTATGCAGCCTCTATAAGGCAATTAGCTGGAGGAAGATACCCAGAAGTGGCGCTTCAGACATACGATCAACTGTTGGAACAATAAAGAAAAATGAAGACTTTTTTAATTAAAAAAAAGCCTAAAAATGTTTCGTCAACTAAATTTTTATTTTGCTTAGTGCTGGTAATTTTACCAAAAAATAATTTAATTTATTTAAAATAATTTTATTTATTTATTTTTTATTTTTTGAAATAAAAAAAAATTTTTAAGTAGAAATTTTGATTGACTGGTTCAATCCGTTTCACTATCTATCAATTCAATTGTCGATGAAATTACGCTTTTTTAAAAGCTTTTTTTTTGTTTTGATTTTAGTTTTAGGTGCCTCAAGAAGACCTAACGATTTTGTCACAGAGCTCCGCGAAAAAGTATTTATCTACCCAGCAAACATCGTACAGCGGAATTTCAGGGGACCTATGTATCCTGTGGTTTTGCTTATTGGTTATATTGTGGACCATTAGTTGCAGCCGCCTAAGATTGCTAGCCAATGACTAGCTATTATTAGCATTTTGTTATTGGCTAATGGTCCTTTAAGTAACTGATCAGCAATACTTCAATGAACCACTCAAAATGCTTTTATAGGTTTACTGCAAACTCATTAAAACAACTTTTTTGGGGTAGAAAGTTCACGCCTCTTTAGATCTCTATTTTTTTTTAAAAAAAGCGCTCTAACTACTGCGCTAAAAACCTGTCTCACCAGCATTACAAATTTTGTTAGAACTTGAATTATTATTATATAGAATTTTAGAAATTTCTTTCAAATTTTTGAAAAACTCTGCGGTATTTATTTTATTAAAGTTTAAAGCGTGAGACAAATTGGTTGCGCGAGACAAACTGGTTACTTCTGGTCTACGTAAAGAAAGATCTTTACATCTATTCATAAAACCAAAAAACTAATTTTCTCCATCAGTAAAGGTTTTTTCCAAGATTATGGAACAGTTTTTCTAGTATGTTTAGCAAAATCCTAAGCTATTTTTTTGAAAGACTCCTGAAGGCCTCGTGCGAGCAAGTCTAAAAGTGCGAGCAAGTCTAAAAGTGCGAACAAGATTGTACTTTAGAATTT
This sequence comes from Hydra vulgaris, assembly GCF_038396675.1. Classification (NCBI taxonomy): domain Eukaryota; kingdom Metazoa; phylum Cnidaria; class Hydrozoa; order Anthoathecata; family Hydridae; genus Hydra; species Hydra vulgaris. Next base: position 21,598,293 of record NC_088932.1, on the reverse strand, counting down.
ATTTAAATTTTTAACAATATTTCTTCTTCAATAGTAAAAACTTGTCGACATTTGTGGCTTGGTGCGTACTTTATTTAACAAAGATCAGTTTGTTTGAATTTTACTTTGACACAAATTTACAATCCCCTTAATTTGGGAAAGGCGCAGATTTTTACATGGTCATAACTTTTGAACGTTAAAATATTATTAAATGAAATTAAAAACTGTTGATGAATTTGAATTTAGTATAAAATCCTAAAAAATACTTTATTAATTACTAATAATAGGGAGTTTTGTCACGTGACATTTTATCGCGGGAAAAATCGTTAATATATTTTTGAAAAACTTCGTCCAAAAAACGCCAGAAATGATTTTATGTAGGTGTTGAAGAATAAAAACCCACCCATGAAAATAAATAGTATATACGTACATGTAGATGTTATTTTTTTTAGAAAAGGTTGTACTACAATAATTTGTTTGGGGACGATGTTTTGGTTTAGAATTGATAAAGTTATTTAGTTTTAAATCTTTCAGTTTTGTTAAAATACAAGTAAGTTAAAATAATTCTTTCGTCCCCTCGTAAAAACAAATTCTGCAAATATTTAATTATTAAGTGAATTAGTTTTTTTTTTTTTTTTTTTGTAGTCTTATAGGGTGGGTTTTTTGTTTTCTAAGTAAAGATTATTATAATTTCCCCCGTCTTTAGATATTTTTGGTAAATGTGCCGTTTCTTCTTTTACTTGACTAAAGATTTTTGCACACGTTGAATTCAATATTTTATATAGCTGAGATTTTATTATAAATTTTTACTAAAGGTATTCTAAAGTGAGTTTGTTTTGTGTTGTTAATGTGATTTTTGCTAACCATTTGGTAATTGAATCACAGCAGTTTATCAGTAAGTCTTATTTGTAACTTACAATTTTCTTTTTATACAATTTACTTAGTTTTTAAGTTTATATATATATATATATATATATATATATATATATATATATATATATATATATATATATATATATATATATATATATATATATATATATAATAAGTAAAAGACTTAAAATAACATATTTATATGTTTATATATTTTTTCGAATTGATGACTGGAAAATCTTTATTTATTTAGATAGAATGATAAATGAAAGTATTTTTGATTGGTATTTGGCTTTAAAAGATACATCTTATGATGCAATATATTGTAGATATTGTGTGGATTTTAAAGTTGAACTGTTCTGCTGCAAGAAAGCTTTAGCCAAAAAGATAAATAGATTAGTTGACACCATCAGAAAATTAAAGAAACAACGAAAAAATAAAAAATTAGCATTGTTATTAGGTAAAGCCTTTTTCCACCTGTGGCAAATTTTTCTGATAATACAGTGAATGCATCCGAAATTCTTAAAGAAACAATACTGATAAGCGAAAACAAAATGCTTAAAAAAGAAAATAAAATTTTAAAAAGGAAAATGGAATCTATGATGGATTTACAAATGGATTATTTTACACATCTAAAAGATTTTGAAGATATGTCAAACAATCTAAAAATACTTATTTCAAAAAACTCTCTAATAGAAGCTGAATTAAACTTTATTAAAAAGTGTTATTGTGAAAAAGAAGAAAAGCTTAATAATATCGAAAACAAATTAGAGCTATTAAAGTCAAAAAAAGAATCATTTAATGTTAGAAATTTGAATAAAAAAATAAAATATCGTGATACTCAGCTGGAAATAAAAAAGAATAAAATAAATTCGTTAAAAAATGAAGAAAAAAAAATAATATTGCAATTAAAAAATAAAATAACAGATATTAATTCAATTCTTGAAAACTCAGACATAAACATTTCTGAATTAAAAAACGAAAAAATAAAGCTGCAAAAAAAAGTGAGTAATTTAAAAGTTATTTTGCAAAATAAAACCAACTATATTAATGACAACAATATGAAAGATGTTATAAGTTTAGAGAAGGAAGTTGTTTTGTTATATAGTAAGACAAACATTTTAAAAGAGGAGAATCTAGAACTTCAAAAATTGGTTTCTTTGCTGGATGATGACGAAGTGATAACATTTGAAGATGGCAGATCCAGTGATGACATTCGAGAAACAATAACGAAACTTCTTTCAATGAACGTGAGTATGAATAGTGTCAACGAAGTCATAAAAGTAGTTTTAAACAAACTAGCCAAAAAGAACATATCTAGACTGCCATCAGCCGCTGTAAAATGTAGGTTAATGCAGAAAGCTTCAATTTTAGGTCAATTTCAAGTTGCGGAAGCAATGCTTGAAAATAATTTGATAAATAAAAACTCTAATATAGGCAATTGTTTGCATGGTGATGGTACTCAGAAATACCATAAGCATTATCAAAACTTTCAAATTACTACAACTAGTGGGAAAACTTTATCTTTTGGTCTATCAGAAGTGGTTGGCAAAGATGCAGCAACTGTTTTGCAAAACTTTACTAATATAGAAGATGACATTTGTGACGTTGTTAGCAACTCAGCTACTGAAAAAGAAATTAATTTTGCTAAACTAATAACATCAATAAAATCAACAATGTCTGATCTTTCTTCGGTTAATCCTCTTTTTAACTCACAGTTAAAAACATTAAGGGAAAAACTTTTGCCTATTGCAATTAGTAACTGGGATTTTCTTTCCTCAAACGTCAAAGACAATATGAAGGACATGAGTAATTTTTTCTGTAAAAAAAATGAGTAGCCTCCTCGACTGTAGTGGCCCCCCTCGGGCCTTGGGGAGGTGAATAATCTAAAAAAAAAAAAAAAAAAAAAAAAAAAATTCATTTGCTTGCTAATTTTGCTTCTGAAACTGATAAAGTTTTAAATTCTTTTGAAAAAATTCTGCTTCAAAATGATTTTGAAACTGTTTATGCTTTTAGTGGTAAAGAATGTGGTGCTGTACGATTAGTTCGTACTACATGTAAGGCATTTCATTCAAGGGGTAGTGAGGAAGCTGGTGTTGCGTCATGGTTTAATTCTTTTCTTTCCTCTCGTAATGATAAATCTTATTTTGTTCCATTTATTGGAAATCGATTTAATATTTTGTATTACAATGCAGCTGCCCTATACTATCATAAGGATTCTATAACAGAATTTCTTAATGCTTGGCCTAACCCTAATAATTTATTTAAAGCAATTAAGGAAGATATCACAAATCTTGTATTCATTGCTGAAGTCCGTGCATTAGGTATTATTGACAAACTACTTGCTGGTCCAATGTGGAGAATTATCGAATCACTTGATAGTATATTATTTTTAAACCCCTACCTACTTCGCTTGAAAGTTAGACTTTCATCTCTTTGTATCGATGCATTTTCTTTATTGTTTGCTAATGGAAAATTTTTTGAGGATACCAATCTTCTTCATCAAGATGTGGTTTACACCAAGCTGTTTGAATGCACTCAAAATGATGAGTTTGATTCTTTAACTGTTCAATCACTTGAAATTATTTTCCACTCAATTCTTGTTATTTTGGAACGTCAGTGTGCTGATCAATTACCAGGTGGTAAATATTGGAATCCATCTAATTCTGTTTCTGAAGCTGCTTCTAATGTCCCTGTCACTAATAAAGCATCAGAAAGCGACTTTGCCATTTTGGATTTAATGGTTCGCACAAAACCCAATGCAAATGTTCAAACTATCCAGGCTTTGACAATGTGGTCTCAGAACCAAACATTAGAATGGCTTAATAGTAAATCAGATGAAGAAAGAAAACAATTGCTTGAATATTCAAGAACTAAAGTAACATTAATGAAAAGCAAATATGATGAAAGAAAAGAAGCTCTTAAAAAAGATAAAGCTATGCACCTTCTAGCAAAGCAAGAAGAAAAAAATCGAGAAGAAATTAAACTACAACATAAAAAGGTTGCAGCTTGTAATGATTTGATAAATTTAAATGTAAGGGCATGGATATCATTAGAGGAAGCAGAGAAAACAGTTTCTAATATAGAAGAGCCATTGAAATCAAAAGTACTCCTTGCTCAACTTAATTTTTATCGCATAATCTTATGTGTTGAATGTGACAAAAAACATTTTTGTAAAACAAAAGTAGAAGGAAGCAAAAGAATAAACTTGTCTTCAGAGGAATTATATCAAAATCTTCTTATTGTTATTCAAGCAAATTTAACACCAAACAAACAATCTTTAAGTAATAATATAAGTAATAATTTAAAGCCTCGTACAATACGTGATGCAGCTGTTGAAAACAAAAAAAAAGAATTAATGGAAAAAATTCAGGATGCAAGACTAAACAAACTAATAGAGCAACAAAAAAAGCACTCCTTATCAAAATTTATTAACAATCCATCTGATTTTGTAGGTTTTTCTATGCAACATCGTGTTAGAGAAGAAGATGCTCTTAAAGTATCTTGGGAACGTGCGCAAGTGGTTCAAATTGATCAATTAAACGGTAGAAGAACTACATACCTTGTTAAGTATGATAACGAACCTGATGAAGTATGGTCATTTCCTTTATTGATTGATTTTGAAAAAGGTGATCTTATTCTTTGTAGCTAGGGTTGCGAGGTAATTTTATTTAATGTAAATTTAGAATTATGTTACAGTATATATTAATCTTATTTCTTTTATTGTTATGTTCCAATAGTTTGTTTTTACTGCATTTGAGCTCAGTGGTTTTTATCTTTATAAATAGTATGAATCATATCTGATATGTTTATCTGTACCAATTTTGTTTATTTGTTGTTGTTTATTTGCAGCTTAACTGCAAATTTTTATTATTAAAAAAAAAAAAAAAAGCTTAGGCAAAAATACTATTACTTTTACATTAACTGCCTATCAAGTAAAGGAAAGAATCCAGAAATAGAGGGCTAACCTTAGGCTAATTTACTATTACTTTTACATGAACTGCCTATCAAGTAAAGGAAAGAATCCAGAAATGGAGGGCTAACCTTAGGCAACATGACAGCTCACGGATGGAGTGCAAAGTCCTATGGCTTACCTTCTCGTTGGTGCACTTCGTTAAGTAAGTTAGACAATTTTGTCTAATTTATGAACGGAATAGCCAAGGCAAATTATGTATAAAATTGTTTGTTAACAATACACACACAGCCTACTCTGAAGTTTGAATTGAAATTCGATAATTAAAATATTTTTTCTGAGTTCAAATAATTTGCAACATATAGTCAAATTTGGGTACATTAATAGTGCGATAATTTATCTCAAAGACAAAACGATTTAAAACATCTATTAAAAAGTTTAAGACAAATAGATAGATAAGATAATCCGTATAAGTATTTCCATTTGTCTGTTAATCTATGTAATCTCTTAATACAAGAGGGGGGTAATAAAAGTGGATGGGGGGTTTAGTCAAGATTTAATGAACCGGGGGAGGGGAGGGTCAGAATTTACACTGAAAGTTTTATTACTTATCAGTAACTAGTATGTATTTTTTGATTTTTAAAGCTGATTTTCACTGATTTTTTTTTAGTTTTTAGATATAATTTTTTTGTTAAAACAAGTAAAAATTAATAAAGGGGTGGGGGTATTAATATGATTTGTGTGGGTGGAAATTTTTCCAAAAAATAATAAACGCCCCCCCCCCTTGAGTTAAGGACTCGAGAGTACACAATCAAATAAAGCCAAACACAATGCAATAGAACAATTCAACGAGTTTTTCATTCATTGTTTTCAAAATTTTTAAAAAGTTAAAAACCCTAACCCCATTAAAAAATATAACATTTTTTATATTATGATAGGTGCTGAAAACAATAAATTAGTCGAATCAGTAGACTATAGTGGTTAAATCTTTTTTTGAATCTATAACAATACTGAAATTATTAACAAGTCTTTGACTAATTTCTTTTTTTGTTTGTGTAAAAATAAATTTTAGATTTATTTTTATTTTGTACGTATTTTGACGTTTTCTGCGTGTTTTATTTGGGTCCACGTTGTTCAATTGATAATTTATTAAAGAAAAATAAAATTAATTTAAGTTAATATTTATCATCAAAGTTTTGTTACGCTCAACGTATTATAAATTAAAACATTTGAAAATTTATTTTGTGTCAAAAAGGTTTAAAACATATTCAAACATATTATACAGTTATTTGACTACTTCATGGTACGTCTGCGTTAACCCCCCCAAAAAATTCTACTTATGAATTGTTCAAATAATTTAGATTTACAATTTATTTTCTAATAAAATTTTATTATAAGTTAGTTTACGCAACTTTTTACGCAAAAAAAAAAAAAGATAAAAAAGTTTTTTTTTTCGGTGCCAAAAATTGAACGAGATACTTTAAGAAAATATTTCATAAAAAGTCTATGAATTGAAAATATTAAAACACGTATATCTTTGGAACTAAATAAGCTACAGAGGTGGTTGAAACCATTTTGAAAAGGAAATATATTAAGGAATATAATGCATTTAATATAAAAAATATTTACATTTGCTATAAATATTGCCTAAACTCCCTACTAATAAACACTTTATTAATTTATTGCCCTTTCATTTGGGATGGGGGGAGCACACTTTTAAATATTTTTGTTTCCATGCTCCAACCGCCGCGATTTTTTCTAAAACACTCTCTTTTGACATAAACATGAGCTTAAGTTTGAAGTTTGCATCATGTTTAAAAGTGTCATTTCTGAAACACCAAAAAATTCTATCTACTCGCCTGGTCGTAAAATGCAATTGCACTATGTTTGCATTATAAATGTTTTTCGTATCTTAGTTATGTTAACAATCTTAATTAACTTGTGTTGTTAATTTTCTAATCACTATAATTAAAGATGGCTATATACACTCATAAAATGATAACATTATCACGATGAAGAAAATCCAAATCTTTGAGAAGATTCTTCTTATCTACTGTCCCCCTTGAATCATCGTGCCCCGCCTTCACCCATGCATTTTAATAATATTGACAAAATACAAAAATTTTAATAATAGAATAATACTAATAATAACAATAATAACAATAATAATAATAATAATAGAAAAGACAAAGAAAAATAACTTTTTTTATTTTTATAATAATAATAATTAAAAAATTATTTTTATTTGTTATTTACTACTATTATTATCATTATACGGAAAACCAATACTTAATAATAATATTATTAATCATATAATACTTAATAATGATATTATTAAGTATTGGTTTTCCGGATGCAAACATAAAATAACTCCTCTAAAATATCTTAGTTTTATTTATAATCATTTTAATAATTTAAAATATTATATATTTTCTACAACCATGTAGGCATTGTTGGTTCAGTGGTAGAATTCTCGCCTGCCACGCGGGGGACCGGGGTTCGATTCCCCGACAATGCATTCTTTTTATATTAACAATATATAGAAACATATTTATAACAATTAACATTATTTATAACAATACTATATTAACATTATTTATAACAATATTGCTATAAATTTTTATAATAATATTTTATAGGTATTAACATTATTTATAATTGTTTTTATTATTATTATCATTATTATTAACATTATTTATAATTATCTATAACATTATTTTTATACGTTATTTGTAGTTATAATATTGTTGTTCTATCTATCACTATTATTTTTCCACCAAAAAAAACGACAACTTCGGGCTGGCCTTGGTCCCATGGTAATCTTATTATAGACATTTAACATGGAACTCGTTAAATAGTTAACAAAAAAAAATTCTAAAACTTTATGTACGCGAGTTTTAGCGCCATTTCGGTAAAGGAGAAGTGGTTTATTGGGAAAAAAAAAGAGGAAAGTTTATAGCTAACTAGGCTAGGTCCTGAATTAGAGAATAAATCGTTTTTATTCGGGCTTCTCATTTCCCGTAAAAAATGTTTCATTTCCCAGGATCAGGGGCGCACGAAGACTTTGTGATGCCCCTGAAGCATTATAAAAAAATTTACTGGCTACCACCCCTGTCCCCCTCCACTCTCCTCATTAACCACCACCAAACTAAAAATAATAAGAAAAATAAAGCTTTAATTCTTGTATTCACAAAATATTTTAAAAGTTCTGTATTTGAGACAGTTCACGAATAAAATTAAACACAACAAAGAAAAAAATATTTCTGAATTTGGTATCAAGTTTTTTTGATGTTATACAATGGTATAACATTAGAAAAACTTGTCTTAACGACTTACGACTTAACGACAGAAAAACGTCTTTATGACTGTCTTATTCTTTTAATTGAAACAGATCTTGTAAAGCTTGTAAAGTCTTGGCCGAGACTTTACAAGCATTTCTAGCAGCAAAGTTGGAAGTAACAACATCGTAATTCACTTTCTTCGCAAAATCTGTTTCGATTGAAAGGATAAGACAGTCATTAAGACGATCCTGTCCCATGGTAGTTCTTAGAAAAATGAGTTCTTGACAAGAACTAATTTGCTAAATGATCTCTCACCTCCAGCCACAGATATGGGCAAAGTAAGAAAGATACGAAGACAGATGCATATCTGGGGAAAAAATTTCTTCAAATCTCTTTGCATAAATGAAAAATTATAAACTTTTCAGAATATCTAAGGGCCGATCATTTGTCAGTAGATGACGTCGAACAGACAATAAACTCATCAATAAACTCGTCTTTACTAAGATCATTTCGATACAAAAGTACGAGATTTTTAACTTTAGATACTTGACTGTTTGTCAAGTCCAAATTGATGTCAGACGTAGACCAGATAAAGGAAAATAATCTACATTGCTGTTTCAGCGCTTGAAATCTCTCTGTAATCTGATGGATGAAGGTAACAAAGTAAACAATTTTCATTTCTTTATCGGATGTTTTCAATTTTTTATTTGGCATACTAATAATTTTTTTTTTTTGATCATATTTTTGTCAGATCTTTTTCAAGATCATGCTTTTGAGTCGATTAGACGTTTTTATTTAAGCGTAAGTTTTCCGTGATTTTTTTTTCGTAATTCTTTTTCCGTTTATTCCATTTATTTTATTATCTACATATACTTTCTTCTACTGCAATTCGCTTCATCTTATAAGCTTATTTACTATCCTTTTTTTTTCTACTTTAAATTAATTATAATAGATGTATTATTTTATATACATCCGATTCGGCGTGTCTTAATTTATTCAAATATAGTTTGTTTGTTTATTGTTTGTTTTAATTATATACACATATTTATATATTATTATATATAACTTTATAAATTATTGTGAAAAAATATATTTATAAGCAAATATTTATGCTTCAATTCGCTTATATTTTTATAGAGTTTTGACAAGTTTTAAAATCTTTTCAAGTTATTTTTATTTTTAATATTTTCTTTTCTAGTAGTTTTTAACTTACCGTCAATAGTGGCGTTGCACCTAATTTTTTTTCTGTTTGTTTATTCATATTTTTGAACATTTTTTCAGATTTTTATATATCTTATTCTTTCTATTTTGCGCTTTTGACAATTTAAAAACATACATAGTATATTACATAATAAATCCGTGATTATATATATTTCCGGAAAGTTAGTTATATTTTAATTTTTTTCAGAAAAAATTTATTATTATTATTATTATTATAAATAAATTGTTATAACGCGGAAAAAAATAATATTATTACGTAAAAAAAATAAATAAAAATAAAAAAATAAAAGTTTTCAAAAATTTTTTTTTGAAACTTCACGGATATAAACTATATCAAAGAGTATTTATCGAGTTAAACGCAAATCATATATACATACACCTTAAAATCGCTTCTACTGGTAACTGCTAAAAATGGTAACAAAAAAACAGCTTAAAGACGATCTGGAAAACGCTGATAAAATTTCCAAAGAAGAGCTTAAACAAGCTCTTCATGTAATTAAAACACTTACTGCCAGAATTGATGAACTTACTAATAGAATTGATTTACAGGATATTGAAATAAAGTCCCTGAAAGATAGCAAAAGTAGTGAAAAACCTTTGTTATCTAAATTAGTTGAACAAGTCCAGTACATTAGCAAACGTACATTTACATTACAAACGTACAAACAAACCCAGTACATTAGCAAACGTAGCTGTAGTGAGCGCGCTCAATAAGCATAATATGGACGTGACTAATAGAGAGAAGAGAATTGTTGTATTTGGTCTACCTGAATCTGTAAAAACTCAACCAAGCGATATAACTAAAGATGACACCGCGGAATTCAAAAAGGTTATGGCATCCTTAAATAAATCAGTCAATACAGTTAGAGTTGAACATTTCAAAAAAAATGAGAACTTTAATTCTAGTAAACCTGCTCCTCTTCTGATTGAAGTTGATTCGGTATCCATCAGAAACGACGTTATAGCATCGGCAAAACAATTAGTATTGGGCAAAATTAAAGATATATTTATACGCCCTGAGCGCACAGCAGCAGAACAAAGTGAGTTCAATAAATTAGACTCAGTAAGAAAAGCAGCTAATTCTGACCTTGATAAGCTTGGAAAACTTGACAAGCCCTTTAGATTTGTCATCCGGAGCGATAAATTGCGATGCATTGATGTCTCACAGGAAGTTGAAATCAATGGACGTAAAAAGCATCCTTTCATCAAATAGGGAGATGCACAAGCAGCCAGAATTGCAAAAACACAATAAATCAAAATGTTTATCTGCGAATATTTATTTAAATGCATTAAATACAAAAATAAAATCTGCTAAATCTAACCCTAAAAATACATTTTTTAAATGTTTTTATACTAACGCAAATTCCCTTAATCCGGATAAAATGAACGAATTATCTGCACTTTGTAACATAAACATGTATGATTTAATCTTTATTTCTGAGACATGGTTTACTAAAATATTTGCTTCTCAATTGAACAACTACTCATTAGTAAAGAAAAATCAAATTAGTCACGGTGGAGGTGTTGCTATCTACATCAAGCGTGATCTAGTAGTGAATGAGGTATCTGATTGTCATTTAAGAGAGATCTTAAATAACAGCAACTCCAAGCAAATATGGTGTGAAATTAAAATCGGTAACGAAATTGTTCTTATTGGTTGTGTCTATAGACCACCTTTATCGCATATAAATGATATAAATAAAACAATTATATTGGCTAAGCAAGCTGTTGATAGAAAAGCGTATAGTTGTATGTTACTAGCAGGTGGTTTCAACTTTCCGGATATCAAATGGCACGATGATGACAGGATCGAATTACTAAGCGGTCAAAATAGTGCGGCAAGTGTTTTTCTTGATACTTTGGCTAATCATAACCTAGAACAATTAGTTGATTTCTCAACATTCGAAGCATCTAATGGTTAAGCAAAAAACATTTTGGATTTAATTATTACAGACTTATCAACAAGAGTAATCAACTTATCTAGCTCTCTGCCGTTAGGTAATTCGTTGCAAGGTCATTGCATATTGAGTTGGGATTATGTAGATTTTTCTAAAAATGAGACTACTCAAACAAAAAATATGACTTTAATAAAGGTGACTATATAAATTTCGGTAAAAAGATTATTTGAAAATAAAAACACTAATGAGTGCTATGAACTTTTCTACAATAAATATGATAAACTCAGCAAGCAAATTGTTAAAAAAAGTCCATACCACTCGTAATGCGCCGTGGATGAATAAGGAGGCACTGGCTATGATAAAGCAAAAAAAAAATAACTGGGCAATTACTTATCTGCAACTAACTGGCAATCTGCGACACTGATTCGTGAATATAGGAAACTAAGAAGCCAAGTGCAGAAAGCATGTAAACGTTGTGTTCGAGTATTTGAAGCACAACTAGCACCAGATAAAAGTAATCCTAAAAGGGTGTACGCTTATGCTAAGGCACAACAGAATGTTCATGTATCTATTAGTGCTATATCTGATGCAAAAGGTGAAACTTTAACAGAAGGATTACATAGACTTAACAAACACTTAACGCAAACAGACTTAACGAACACTTCAAATCAGTTTTTGTTGATGACAATAAAAGTAGTCACTTACCTATTTTTGAGAGAAGGCATTATCAAGAAGACTTAGGCGATATAATTATTAATTTTGAAGCGACGCTAGCTTATTTGAAAGGTTTGAACCCGAATAAATCTATTGGTGCTGATAACATTAGTCCAAAGGTGCTTAAAGAATGCGCAGCTCAAATGACTTACCCTATTACTTTACTTTATAATAAAGCACTGTCCGAAGGCTCAGCACCTACAGCTTGGAAACAGTCACACTTCACACCGTTGTTTAAAAAAGGAAGTCGTCTTGATGCCGCTAATTACAGACCAGTGTCTACCACATCAGCTGCAGGTAAAGTAATGGATAAGATTATCAGGGAACAGATAACTAAATATCTTGAAAAAACGAGCTGCATCTCACATAATCAACATGGATTTATGTCCCAAAAAGGATGCACGTCTAACTTATTGGAGAGTGTCGATTACATCACGAAAGCGTTAAGTAAAAGAAATTTTGTCGATATTGCATTTTTGGACTTCGCGAAAGCGTTTGATAAAGCTTCTCACCGTAGACTACTTCATAAATTAAAAGCATATGGGATAAATGGCAATGTTCTAAAATGGATTGAGTCATTTTTGATTAGTAGAAAACAGCGAACTGTTTTAGGTGAACACTCTAACGACTGGATCGATGTTCTAAGCGGAGTTCCTCAAGGGTCTGTACTTGGTCCAACATTATTTATCATTTATATAAACGACTTAACGGATAAGTTAAAATCAGTTTATAAAATCTATGCTGACGACACTAAACTGTTACAAGAAATAGGACCTGAGTTTCACGATGCTGATCGCGTAACCCTCCAAAATGATTTAAACATTGTCACAGAGTGGTCAAATGTAAAGTTATGCACCTTGGTTATGGAAATAGTAATCATGAATATGTAATGAATGATGGAAATACATCACTTACTCTTGAGGCAACGGATATTTAGAGAGACCTGGGTATCTTTATATCTAATGATCTAAAATGGAATCAACACAAACAGGTTGCAACACGTAAAGCGAATATGATACTTGGCCTATTAAAAAAATCATTTAGATTAAGAGATATGAAGCTTTGGAGTAAATTATACACTACGTATGTTAGGCCACACCTGGAATTCGCTATTCCGGTATGGTGTCCTTACTTAAAAGGTGACATCAAAGAAATCGAAAAAATTCAGCACAAAGCAACAAAAGTACCTCATGATTTAATAGGATTACCTTACGCTGAATAGTGTCGGCGGCTCAATTTTATTACTTTGGAAACAGGAGACGTGGCGACTTAATCCTACAGTTTAAGGTAGAAAACAGTTTTGAGAGTATCAATTGGCATAATCCACCAATTCGCGGATCTTCTTCCAACGTCCTAATGCGTGAATTCACATATAATAATGCTCGTCACAATTTTTTTACAAATCGTATTGTCAATGATTGAAATAAATTGCTGTCAGCATGCAAAAAGGTTCCGTCAGTTAACGCATTTAAGAATAGAATTGACAAGTTTTTTTTTCTGAAGCTGCAAACAGTACATCTTTTATTGAAGATGAGCTGCACGTTTATTAATTAATTTGTGCTTTAATAGCAGCGACAAATATTGACTTTTTAGATACTATTTGTTATAGAAGTAAACTTTAATTAAATGAAAGCAATCTTTTTTCCCTTTTTCCCAATTTTAATATCAACTTACTTGCTATGAAATAACAATTGCTTTTTTTTACTTAAAGTTTATATTTCACAAACCATAAATTTTTGTATAATTTGTTGGTTTGTTTTTTAATTATTTGTCATTTTATCTAAGAGAACTTATTTAAATATATTACTATTACTATTATTATTACTATATAATGATGCCCAATATACGTGATGCCCGGGGGACACAAATCCGGATCTGCCACCTTCTGTGTGTCCCTGGCTGGGGTCCCAATCATTGATGGATTAAACACAACAATATTAACAATATTTTGGAGGATGAATATTTGTGTATTTGTACTGTGTATTGATTTAGTGGTGCAGACTGTAGTAACGCCTTTACAACCTAATAAAACCGGAATTAAAAGACATGGCCAACGTAACGCATCCCTACTTGGTGCTGTGGGTGTATTAGTGTTTAAATAAGATGTTTTGAACATACAGATTGTGAAAATATAAAAAAATCATAAACAGACGACATGTTAGGTACATAAAGAGTTTCTCTTTTATAATATTATTATATATATTATCAATCATTTTAAAATAGTTGATTATAGGCTTTACAGTTATTTTATATTTTCAACTTTTATTCATTTTAACTCTTTTTTTAAAACAAGGAAAATTTTTAAAAATTGTTTTTGAGATATTTTTAACTTTGTGTTCAAGTAATAATATCTTTAAATATTACTTAAATAATGTTGAAGAAATATGCTCTCATTCGAATGATTTTATCATTCAAATTTTTTTGCAACTAAAAGAAGCACGCATTTTTAATCTGAGAATAATATTATTCACTAAGATTTTAGAAAGTTTCTATACGGATTAGTTTCCTTCTTTTAACATTTATAAACACAATCTGAAGATAAAAGTCTAAGAAAATGTTATAAGGTTGCAACATGTCTAGATGATACAGGGTTGGAAACTAAGTTGCAACATTTATAGATTAAATATATATTGTATGTCGGTAGCTTTAGCAGAAAAAAAGCTTCACTAAGATCACCGGTTTTACCGTTCACTGGTTTAAGTGTAAAAAAACCATCGGCTAAAATTTCAAACAGATACTCGGTCATTGAACAGTACAAGTGGGATCAACTATTTGCTTCACCATTTAACTCACTTTGTGTAGAGTGTCTGATCTTCGGAATTCAACCTTTTTGGTATCTGATACTCCTATCATTACTGCCTGCAGCAACGTGGGATGAGTTTGTTAGTCATACTATCATCGTGCATTTGAACTATAGTCATTTGGACAGTATAGAAGTATTTGAGACAAGTTGTGAAAAAAGTCACATTGTTATCTTGTGAATAAAATTACATCTGGTTACTTCAATGATTTGATCTTTAGGCAGTAAAACATGGGAAAGCAAAACTTCAACAATGCAACGGTGACATCCAGACCATAGATCATAACGCTGAAGTTTATCTTGTATGACAATGCAAGCTGCAGATAAGTAACAAATGTTTTAGCTTGTTGTGTCAAATGTCATGTTAACAATTCGATCATTATAATGCCAGTCGGTCATCAATTTAATTATTAGCTCAGAAATGAATTGTCTAACTTTTTTGTCCATTGTCTTAGTGTAACTTGGGACTCCTAGAAACCTTAGCTATTTTATCACAAATCATAAATGGATGGTTCATAGTTGTTGTGAATCTCTGATGCTATCTCGCCTATTACCTTGTGTCGTGAACAACCGAAGGTCGCATAAGATAAAGCAATCATAGATACATCTGCATGTCAATCATAGATACATCTAAATCATAGATACATCATATTTAGATACACCCGATCCTCAGCTCTATTTACAAGGTTTTCCACTTTTGTTGGCCAAAAGTAGAGAGTTGATGGCGACATGAACTTCATTTCTTCCAGTTCTTTCAAGTTGGTAGATTTTACTAAAATAAAAGTATTAACAACAATAGTATTTAGTAAGTTCCTAAGTAGTTTCAATCAGTCTGTCGGTCATTCTAACCTACTCTGCTTCAAATAGTTAAACAAAAAAAAATTTCAAAATAATCTTTATAATTAATTTTGGATGGAGAAAAAATATGCAAACACAATAAAACCTTTTGATATATGGTAATGGCAAAATTTTAGTTTACTGCATATTGTAAAATTTAGCCCCCAACCAAAATTTAGCCCCCAATAACAAAATATATAAAATTGGGGTTTTACGTGACAAAACTTATACTTCTTAATCCAAATTTGATTAAAAAAACGCCAAGAGAAAACAGAATAAATGTTTTCACAAAATACGAAGAAATACAATAACAACAACAACATCAACAAGCTATCTATTTTCCTTACATCATTTTTGCAATAGTGTTTATAATAATAAAAGTAATAATAACAACAACAATAATAACAATAATAATAATTGTAACAATAACAATAGTTATATAAATAATAGTTAAACAATAAAAGTTGACAAGTATAATTCAGGGTGTATGTAAAAAGGCAAGTCTAATGTTTGTTCTATCTAAAATAACCATTTTAATTTTATCATTATATATATATATATATATATATAATTTTATAAACATCAATAAATACGAATTTCTCTCGATACTAAATTTATTTTCTAAAAGAAATAATAATAACCATCCCATTGACATAAAATAGAACTACCGTTTTAAAAATAAGATATAAACAAACAAAAAAAACTTTTAAGCTAAAGACGTCACAACAATCCAGCGAAAATTTCTTTTAAAAAACTAAATTTAGTACCGAGAGAAATTCGTATTTATTGATGTTTATACAATAATAATTTACATACATGATGTCTACATTCAAAAATTATTTTACAGGTAAGTACGGAGCAAAAAT
Organism: Hydra vulgaris; assembly: GCF_038396675.1. NCBI lineage: Eukaryota > Metazoa > Cnidaria > Hydrozoa > Anthoathecata > Hydridae > Hydra > Hydra vulgaris. Next base: position 21,581,911 of record NC_088932.1, on the reverse strand, counting down.
ATGTAACAAAACAACAACATAACAAAAAATTAGGAAAAAAAGTCAAAAAATCAATACGTCTTTCTACAAAAATGCGTCAAACACAAACTCATCCCAAAGTCATGACAAATTAACTGTTCTATTAATAACAATAAAAGTAAAGTCATCATTCAACGTTGCAGGTTTGAACTTCTTATTTCGCTGAAAAATGATTTACGAACACGGTTCTTTAAACAAACTAATACAGTAAAATTCATTGAAAATGAACTCATGAAAATACTTGAAACGAATGATTATGAAGCCGTAAAAAGAATCATTGAAAAAGCACGAGAAAATATGCTCGTGAAATCAAGAGACAGATTAATTAAAAAATTCAAACTTCTTCAAGATCAACGCGTTAAGCGAACATCCCATTCGACAATCTATACTAAGAAAGCTGTTTTAAATTTATGCGACACAGATATTCCAGAACAGCAAAAAAGTCTCCTTAACCTTGGACAAAAATTTATACCAACAATAAAATCTCTTCCGTATCTTGACATCATCTCAATAACTGAGTAATCAGCTCTAAAACTTGAATACAACAAAAAAGATGAAGCCGCGCAAACGCTGAGGAGAGAAGTTTTAAGAGAATTAAAACTAAACAAAAATAATAAAAATGACAACCTGACTCGTGAACAACAGAAAGCATTTACACAACTAAAAAACGATAACAATATTGATATATACCCATTTGATAAAGGAATGGGCTTTGAAACGATCCCTCGTGATAAAGTAATAAAAAAGATTCGAGAACAAATTGAGCCAACTAAAATTATCAATGAGGATCCGACACAAAGTTACACAATGAAAATCAAAGTCCAACTAACAAAATTAAATAAAAGGCCGGTTCACAAAAGATGAATATCAGCAAATTTATCCCAGTAACCCGATACCACCTCGTATGTATGGTGTAGTGAAGGCACATAAGCCTGAACAATCTTACCCAATGCAAATTGTAGTATCAACAATAGGCACACCAAACTACGGAATCTCAAATTAATTAGTAAAACTAAAACTACCAATATTAAATGAAAATCCAACTCGATTAAAAAATATGAAATAAATAAAAATTCTGATAGAACTTTATATCATACTTTTTATGTTTATATCATACTTTTTATGGAACAATGAATACATAAACTTGAAAAATTAATTTCGATAGGTCTTTCGTTTATGATAGTTTTAGCTTCTTTTTTTTCAACATCTTGAAAAAAGACCATTTGATACAGCGCTGAAAACCAACTCACTTATTGATGAAAGTCATTTTATAGATGCGTAGAAACAGTCATGCTAGAGTCCCTAACATTACCCAGGCTGATCAATTTAAGACAATACTTAATACTATCGAATATACTATCGAATTTGAAAATAACAAAAAAACACTAAATTTTCTAGACATATGCATAATAAATAACAAAAATGGTAAATATGAATTTAAAATACACAGAAAAAAATGCAATTACTAACATTCAAGTTAAGGCAACATCAAATCATGACCCACAAATTAATTGGAATATTCCAGGGTTTCGTACATAGAGCATTTAATGTATCCAGCCAGAAACATATAAAAAATGAACTGAAATTCCTTATTCAAGTATTTGTCGAAAATGGCTACAAACAGTCCAATCTCATAAAAATTATAAAGAAATAAAACGAAAAAACAAAAAATCACTAGTGACTACTAAAAACATTGAAAACATCACCAGAGTCTACCTTATGAAATGCCATTGTAGCAAAGAGTATATAGGTGAAATAAAAATGCAAATAAAAACACACATGCAACAACACAAAAACAGTACAATAGAAAATAAAACAGAACAATTTGTATTAGCCACACACATGAGAAATTGTACACAACAAATTAACTGGGACAGTTGCAGAACTCTAAAAGTTCATGCTAAAAAGTTTGTTAGCAAAGTTTGTGAGGCACTTGAAATACAGTACCACCAATGTGCCCCTCAACAAAATGGTAACAATTTAGATGAGGGGCAATATGTGTCAACAAAATTTTGGACACCATTTATGGCGCTCTTACGTCAGAAAAAGATGAAACCCTCCCATTGATATAAAATAGAACTGCCGTTTTAAAAATAAGATATAAACAAAAAAAAAACAGACTATTAAGCTGAAGACGTTGGTCACAACAATCCAGCGAAAACTTTTTTTAGAAAATAAATTTAATATCGAGAGAAATTCGTATTTATTGATGTTTATAAAATAATAATTTACATAATCTCATACATGATGTCTAAATTCAAATATATATATATATATATATATATATATATATATATATATATATATATATATATATATATATATATATATATATATATATATATATATATATAATTATATATGTATGTATATATATATATATTATATATATATATATATATATATATATATATACATATATATATATATAAAAGTTTTATGGCGAAATAAAATAAAGTAAGTCAATTCAACTTTCTTATTAAGTTATACAAGTCAAAGTTAGTTAAACCTCCATCCAAATACTTAAATTGTTTTTCGAACAACCATTATTTTGACGCAAAACTATGAAGCTGTAATAGTATTATAATTCAGGCTTTTATTTTCTTTCCAACCATTTTAAATAACTGGGGGAAAGGGGGGCACCCTGATACACTTTTTACATTTTCTGACATTAAAAGCTAAATAATATATTTAGAGTGAAAATAAATATATTTAGAGTGAAAATAAATATATTTAGAGTGAAAATAATAACTTGTGTATGTTACACTAAGTATCCTGCATACTTTAGTACCACAAGTTTATTGATTAGAACATAATTAAAATAAATACAGCACAAAAAGTAAGGTAAAGATATGTGTATCAACCTCCCCCATGCTAGGGCAAGTCGATACACAACATGGGGCAAGTTGATACATTTAATAAGACTTGAAAATGAAGCTTTAAAAAACTAATTAAGTAATCAAACACAAAAGATTTGGTAAACAGGTAAACAAACACAAAAAATTAAGTAAACAAATACAAAAGATTAAGTAAACAACTAAAAAAAGATGTTTTTTTTTTAATCACTCTAAACAATTTTCAAAAATATTTTTCAAAAAAGCAGGAATACCATCTGTACATTCTTCATGGGCCCACAATTTACAGTCTACACACTGAACCCAAGTTTCCTTTGATCTACAATTTGAATAGGGCTCGCCACACACAAGACAGAAAGTATCATCAATGTTTTCATTTGAATTCGAAAATGAAGTCCTTACAGTTTTATTTTTTGCTATGGCTGCAACCGATTTAGACTTTGGTTCTCCTTTTTTCTTTTTCTTTTGTTCTGCCAGGTCAATAACCAGTTTTTCTGGTTTATCGGTCAAAATACGTGTTTTGCCCTGTTTTCTCCCGCGTTTACTCTGGCTGCGTGGTCCGGCTTTAGAAAGTGGCCGTACCACATAGGGCGAGGCTATAGCTTGACTATTGGCACAAAAAATAGTTCCTGCATTTGTGGAAGCTACTGGACTTTCCTTACATATCGCTAAGGAATCTGAAAGAGCTGATGTCGACGGTTGAAATTCAAATGAAGCTAAATTCACAGTGACGTCTACTTGAAGATGACCATTGTTTTCAGCAGTAGCAATTTTCTCCACGTTCAAAGCAGAATCGACACCTCCAGAAACTGCAGGATCTGGCCTATCACTAACAGACAAGGGCAGAAACAGGACAGTGTCAATCCGAAAACGATTGAAAGGAAAAATCCCTGTAGATTCAAAGCCTGACTGTATGTTAGCAGGCAACATGGCAAGCTTGAATGCATTACAACATATAGCGGGAATGTCAAGAGGCTGCATTGGCCTCCCGGGATGGCTATTTAGCCATGCATTGCACTGAACATTATAATTTCTCTTTAGTGAGAAAAACACTGAAAGATCCAAAGGTTGCAGTCTGTGTGAACAATGAGGATGGAACGAAACCATATGAATAACATTTTCCTTGGCATATTGAATAGATTCAAGAGATACATGAGATTAATGATTGTCCAACAGCAGCAGGACAGGTTGTTCAACTGTTGGTTTACAATGTTTCACAAAATGTTTCAATAATAGAAAAAAATTCTCCCTTGTCATCCAGCCAGAAATATGACATGCTCCAACAGAGCCGGGGGGACATCCATCTATTATTCGTTCACTATACCTGACCATAGGAAATATGAACATTAGAGGCCATGCGTGTCCCAAGGCATTGACTCCACAACAAAAGGTTACTATTTTACCCCTCTCTGCACTTGTTACAGCTCCTACTTGTTTGACGCCTTATGGAGCTCCAGTCTCATCCACATTCCAAATGTTGTGTGGTTCGAAATGGAAACGAGTGTACAGGCTCTCTAAATTGTTGTAAAACAAATCAA
>NC_088932.1:21405000-21572500 GCF_038396675.1 Hydra vulgaris | reverse complement strand
AACTTGAAAATATCAAGATAATAATGGCCCAATACATTATAAATGTTTTTATACGCATAAAAAATAAAATTGCAATAAACTAATCATACTAATAATAATAGAAATAATGATTAAAACAACAATAATAACAATGAAAAATTTATTTTAAGGGTTTGATAATGAAAATTTTTTGAAAGATTTGTACTAACATTCAATATTTTATTTCAATATGAGAACAGTTAGTTTGACCAAACTTTTAATACCATCTCATAAGTTCGGTCACTATAATCATTCCTATAAACCACAGCTTTCTATAATAAGAGGCCTTGATATCGCGCAATAAAGTTGTTTGACTGAAGGCTGATTTATGATACTGTGTTTACATTTTCATCATATAACTTTAGACGAAAGTTTGCGTTCGCACTTTTTAAATAAATCTTTCAAATACGATTGGTTTATAAATTAGAACCGCAACTTCAAGTCGTAAAGATGAAAATTGTAAGATAATAATATTGTCGAACTAATGATAAGATATTTTAATAGCTAAGATGCATTTTTAAAATGCTAGGACATCTTTGCAAGCCTAACTATCACACAACTACAACAAAAATATTAATTTACAAATTTCCAAAGAATCCATAGATAAGAAAAAGAGCAACCGTAGCGCAGTCGTTAGTGCGCTTGCTATAGAAGCGAGAGCGATCTGGAAGCGAGAGATTTGCGGTTCAACGCCACCTCTAAACAAATTTTTTAAAGTTGGTAAGGAAGTTGGCGAAAACAATCTTACAAATACTCTTCTGAGGTGCTTTGTGATAAGATTATAAGGACTTCTTGGGGCACCTTAATTAAAAATTAAAAAAAAAAAAGATGGAGCGATGTTTTACTAAGAACATACTTTATTGTTTCAGAATATACAGCAGCTTGTCGACTGCGTTAGCCAGATGGTGCACCTTTTGAAACCAAATATGGGAATCAACGGTAATTAAACTCACTATCTGTTTTTAAAAATAATCCGCCTAGTTGTTTACCCACACCAGTAAGTAATGTTAGAAAAACTGTAACTTCAGGCGGTTTTCGAAATTTTATACCAGATGAGTTAAATCTTTTTCTAAAAGATAATGAACTCATATTTGAAAATATATAATTTCCGGCTCAATAAAAAAAGTTTACACAAAAAAAAAAAAATAATGGAACACCAAGTACATTTTTGATTGTAAAAATGTACTTGGTGTTCCATTTCTTTTTTTTTTTTCCATTATTTCCATTATTTCCATTATTTCTTTTTTCTTTTTTGAAGATTTTTCATTTGTAGCTTACCATAATGAAACAACTTATAACATTTCATCTTTAACTGTAAACAAATTAAAATTAGTAAAAACGAAATCAGCTTTATTTGAAGCAGTTTGATTTTTAAAGAATAAAAAAAAGTTTGCATCAGTCAAAATTCTATTTGAACACCTTAATGCTATAAGAAAAGTTAATGTAAGGGAGATTTTATATACTCCAGATATTTTATATACTCCAGATATGCAGAGATTTTATTATCCAGATATGCAAAGATTTTATTCCAGAGATTTTATATACTCCAGATATGCAGACCATTTGAGTATTTTGCTACGCAACAAACTTTATATGATAGTTTGTGTATTGATTACAAGTTGCCCAGTATACGGACTTTAACACGATTGACTTCAAATATAAGCTCAATTTCATTTTGCTCAATGTCAAAAAATTGTTGGTACAATAAATAATATTGGTAATAGTAAGACACTGGCTATAATTACTGATGGTAACCGCAGTGCTGGATTAAGGGGGAAAGGGGGCTAGGGGCTATAGCCCCACAATTTTGGGGACCGCGATTTAAAGTAAAAGATTTTTTATTAACTCTGAAAATTAAATTTTTCATTAACTTAAAAAAGCCAAAATTAAATTGACTAAACTCTCTAATTGAAAACAAAAACACAGAAAATGAGGTAGCCTGCCTCGATCCTTCAAATAAAATTTGTGAAGTCGAAAGTGTTGAATCAACGATGCGTAATAATAACTTGACTCAGGTACTCCAATTTTCACTATCATTAATTACACCTCTAACAACTGCTAAACAAGCAATTTACTTTTTAGGCATTTAATATTGTTTTTCTATAAATTGTCACTTTTTATGACACTTATTACATGCCTTTGCTTTTTTTTTTTATTAACCTTATGTTTATCATTTTTCATAATTTTTTTCATGATTTTTTATTTTATTTTAGTTGTTAATTGTTTATAGTTTATCATTTTTCATAATATTTTCTTCCTAGATACCATTCTACATAAAGACCCGGCTTTACGGCCATTGCAGTTAAAGGAAATGGAGGTATGAAGTATTCAAACAAGGGGCGTGCTTTTTTTTAAAATAAAGACTCTAATCTCGAATCTTCAAAACGATTGTTAAAAACCAGTATAGATATTATTCGGTTAAATACTTTCAAAAAGTGATGAATAATGGCAAAAAGTGTAACCGAAAATGGTTAATGTTTTCTGAATCCTTCTTGATCTGTACTTTGTTATTTTTGCAAATTGTTTTCAACCGATTACGACAATGTATTTGTCAAAAGTGGATTTTATAATCGGAAAAAAGCTGAAAAAACTATTTTTGGCCATGAAAACAGCAAGGAACATACTCAATGTATGATTAAGTGGATAGAATTCATAAAAAAAAATACTCATATCGATGAATATATGGTAAGCCAGATTAAAGGCAAGATTAATTATTGGGCTGAAATATTTAATAGAATAGGAGCAGTTATTCTTTTTTTAGCCGGAAGAGGTTTAGCATTTCGAGGCCATCATGAAGTTATAGGATCGTCAAATAACGGAAATTACTTAGGCGTGTTAGAACTATTGGCTTAATTTGATCCATTTTTAAAGCAACATATTGACCCAAATAAAGGCAAAGGTAATGCATCTTTATTTCGTTATTATCTAAATGGCTACTTGTATAAGCAATTTTTTTGTTTTCTACAAATTAAAAGCCAAGAAGGTAAATCCTCGATTACTAATATTATTGATCTACTGGAAAAACATGATATTGATAAAAGCAATTGTCGTGGACAGGCATACGATAATGCAAGCAATGTCTGATATGTATTCTAGATTACAAGCACGTTTAAATGAGCTGAGTGAATTAGCTTTTTATGTCCCCTGCGCTAGACATTTAAAAACTTAGTAGGGCAGTGCAGTGTCAGTGAGTGCATCAACTCAGAGTTTGCATTCATGGCTGTACTTTGATATCACATACTTTTGAGTTTTTTAGTTTTTTGAAGTTAGCAAAGTTTTTCAAAAAGTTGAATTAGATTTGCATACAGCAAGCAGTATTTTACTTTTACTAATTGACTTTGTTAAACACTTACGAAACGATTTTACGAGATTTGAGAATGAATCGAAAGAACATTGCTTGTTTATTGAAAAAGACTGTTCTGATACGAACAAATAAAAAATAATTAAAAAATTGAGCAACGGAGAAAAGCAAATTGGTACTTTAAACATATCAAGTTTCAAATGAATACATTTTTTGTCATTATTGACAAACTTATGACACAACTAACTATAAGAAGTGATGGTTATAGCCACATAAATAAGTTATTTGGGTTTCTGTCAAAGCTGTTAACTATTAGTATCGTAGAATTGCAAGTTAGCGCAAAAAAAACTGTAGATGTATACTCAAAGGATTTAGAAGATAGTTCCTTTTTTTTAAATAGAACAATTTGTATCATTATTAAAGTTGCAACCTTTTTTTTTCTTCTCATAAGAAAAATAAATCTTTATTTTACTCATTTTCGTTGTTGCCCATGAAAAGGGGCCGCCTCCTTTAAAGTAGCCCTGGACCCCGAAAAGTCTTAATCCGCCACTGGGTAACCGTGTAAATCAACAATTTTTTGAAATGTTCAAAACAGAAGATAGTAAACCATGGTTAACAATATCAGATATATATTTATTATGTGATTATGAGCTCTTCTTAAAATCTATAGGAAACATTTGGTATACAGAAAAGACTGGCGAGTTTTAACTTTTCCACAATGGAGGACTGCCCTTGGCTAAGTTAAGTGATTTGGAAACTGAGTTCGATAGCCTTTTAAACTTTCTAAACTTACAGCTAAATCAGTTTATCTGAAACCAATAGAAAGGCAGATCGTAAACCTTTGTCTATTTTTTGCGAAGAAACAGTAGTTGCCATAAAAATGCATCCGGAGATTGAAAATAAAGCATTTGAAGGTACTACTGTATTTATTAAAACAAAATTTTTTTATATTTGGAATGTTGCTAGTGTCAAAGCACCTAGTGCTGACATTCAGTTTAGAAATAAATCATGTGGAGAAATCCCCTCAGTTGGCGATAGAGTTTCTCGTTTCCGTGAATTTTGCATCCCGGGATTCCCGATGTGTAGTTTTCTATATCCCGGGATTTTCCGAGATCACGACATTTTTATTTTATCTAAAATAACAATTTAAATGTAATAACAAACAAGTAGTCTTTAGCACAAATTTATATTAGTTTACTAGTCTAAATTATTTTTTGAATTAAAAAGTTGTTTTAAAAAGCATAAACAATCAATTGATTTATCACTTAATCGTGAACAAATTTTTCACATAAATAGTCCCGCCGCAAAAAAGCTAATTCTGGTTCAAACGATGTCGGCTTGATGGCCATTAATGCTAAGTATAGATTGTCAAAACTTTCAACACGCTTTCCAGTCTCAAAAATATTAATTTCTTTAATAAGATCTTTAAATTGCTAGGGTTTTCAAAACCTCGTGCTTATACTTGTTTGATATTATAAATAGTAGCTTACAAATAGTAACTTTTCTTCAAGTGTCAAACTACTTTTGCCTAATAAACGTTGCATCAACTGGTTGAGGTATTGAAGAAACTCCGCTTTCATTATGACGACTTTTGTCGACTATTCCATTATTGCTTGCATTTTTAATTTTTGCTGCTGCTTTTAATACATGTTTGGAGGGTAAATTTTGATTTGATATTTGATTCGTGATTAATTGCTGCACAGATTGAAGCAGTTTATTAACATTTAAATTATTTTTCTCCGCGAAATCGTCTATGATGAATATCAATGCACCTGCGTCAAGTAGAGTAGCGTTACTTTTGCCAAGCTTTTCTATTCCAACTTTTAATGGTTGTGTCAAAATTGTTATTGCATTCATTACCGCATATTTTTCTTCGGAAATATTGAGAATTTCTTTTAAATCAATCGTTGCTTTTAATATACATGTTTCTAATTTAAGAAATCTTTCAAGGATTGCAACAAAACTATTCTATCTTATTTTTACATCCAATATTAAATTAAGTTCTTCATGAAACGTATGTTTTACGTACATTTGTAAGATTTCATTTTTAAGAGGTGATTTGCGGAACATTCGAACAACTTTAAGAACCTTCTGAGTTTTAAGGAAATATTTAGACTACTTTGTAAATCGTCAGTGAATGTAACGCTTGTTAAGCTGTATGATTCGTCATTATGTCCAAATTTATCAAATGTAATTGTATCATCATAATCATAACAATCACTAAAAGTATCTTCAGAATCTTGCAACTGTAAATCATTTTCAATACTTTTTTTCTCTGAAGGGTTTTTTTTTTAAAGAACGTCGCATACTGCTAAATGAAGTCCATGGACATAATACTTGTTCAATACCACTTGACCAAATTTTTTCATTACGGATGCTCTGCCAACGACACTTGCTATAATGTGCCTTTTCATTGATAAATTGAAATCTAGCAGTTTCTTTTCTACTAGACCTACAATTTTTTCTGCAGGAAGTGATCTAGTTATTGGAGTCATTCCCAGATTCAAAAACTTTGTTTATAAGTGTAAATATTTAAATGACGTTGATTTCTTAAAAAAGTATTTTTATCTAACGATTGAGACCCGCTTGATATTTTTTTTGTTATTTCCAAAACCACACATTGTTTGGCCATATCATATTGTTTTTTTATAGTATTTATAACATGGGATGGATTTTTCAGTTACCATACCGTTTTCTGACAGTGATTTTCTAACGAATTGATATCATTTATGGAAAATCCGTCTACCGTTGCTAGCTTTGACACAACTTCCTCAATAGCCTGTTGTTTCAGTGTCAATCCAGCGTCTTCATGTGGACGCTTCATATCTAAATCCAAATCTTTGTGTACGTTTTTTAAATGACGAAGGAGTCCTCTTGTAGAAAACCCTTTGCACATTATTTTTACACTGCACTTTTTGCAAGCGGCAGATTCGCCAGATTTTTCTTTACAAAAATATTGTCGTGATATCGATCCACTTAATACCGTCTTGGTATAGTTACTATTAATCGTAAAATAACTAAATGATTAATAAATTGTCTTCTTTTAGCCCCGGTCATGTAGATTTTATTTATATAACACGGCATAGTATTCTTTTTTCTTTTAATGACAAAATAAAAAAATAGATACAACACATTACCAACATAAATTTACAATGTTTTTTCTAAAGCAAAAAAAAGTTCTAAAGCAGAATAAGTTTATACCCCCTTGGTTAAAGTTATTTTAATGCAAAAAATATTTGATTTTTTAATAACACAATAGAGCAAAATCGATAGCGATAGATACCGATCGATACTGATCGAATTCACCGCATTGCACTCCCATTGTAACCGCCTCAAATTAAGGGGGTTTCAACTTTATATGGTCATAGTTTTTGAACGCTGAGAGATAGTACTATGAAACTTAAAATTTATCAATGAATATAAACCTAGTTGAGATAAGTACAAATAGTATTTTATCAACTTGTTGCCCCTCACGTTTGGGGTGGGGTGGAGGGGGGATGAAATTTTATGGCTTTTTTGGTGTTTGAGCTAACTTCTAGACACGGAGTGTTCTCCACACATTTACATGTTTATACTTATGTCAAAAAAGGATAAGATACTTTAAAATAATTTACATTTATCGATAAATTTCAAATTTCATAGAATAATCTTTTAGCGTACAAAAATTATGACAATGTTTGAAACATCCTCGATTTAAGGAGGTTACAAATTGTATATGTTCATAATTTTTGTATAAATAGTAAAAAAACAATAGTAAAAAAAATATTTTACAAATATGTTGCTCTCACATTTGGAGCTGGGGAAGGAGGGAAAATTATTTTAGGACTTATTTATTCCCAGGCTCCATTCATCACAATTTTTTGCAAAAAATCCTTATTTGACAAAGGTATAAACATATAAATGTTTAGATTTTGCTCTGTATCCGGAAGTAATCTGAAATCAAAATGTTTTACATCAAAAATAAGTTAATTTTAAAAAATATACTAATATAAAAATTTTTAAAATTTTTGTATTAGTATATTTTTTGAAATTAACTTATTTTTAATATAAAACATTTTAAGATCAGAAGATTTCATCTAAGTAGTTCTAAAGAAAAGAAAAATTTAATTATAAGTTGTTGCCTACCCTATAGTCAAACTGTAATCTTTAATGTATTTTCAATTAATACTTTGGGAGAAAGTATCCAAAAAAAGAACTTTTATTTAAAGTTCTTTTTTTTTGCTTTTAACTAATAAATAGGTTACATTAATTAAACTTGTGCAATTGTGGAATAAAAAGGTTTTGTAATGATGTATTTGAACATGGGGCATCTCCATTACTTAATAAAGTTTTTTAATAAATAAAAAAAAAAGTTAAAAAAAAAATGTCACCATGGATCACAAAAGGTGTAAAAAATCGTCTAAAATTAGACAAAAAGTTATATATCAAATACTTAACATAAACATAACTTAAACATAATAGCGGAAAGTAAGGTTCTTTATAAAGATTATGCCAAAATTTTGAAAAGAAAAAGGAAAAATTTTTAAAAATTTTACTACTCCAATTTACTTGATATAAAAAAGCATAACTTAAAACGCACACGGAAAAGCATAACTTGAAACGCACATGGAAAGCTCTAAGAGAACTTACTGGTATGCAGAAAATAAAGGTTCAAAATAATATAAAAGGTAATGTTTTAATTGACATGTATGAACTTAAAAAAGATTTGCTATTTAAAGATTTACATTGTTCAGTAAAACAGGAAACCCTTCCAAACCATATAAAAATAGCCATATTCACGTCAATCTTCAAAAAAGAAATGTTTTAAAAAAGGGAATGTTTTAATGCTACTTAAAACCTGTTTTAGAAACTGAAAACGGTTTATTTATAGTAATCAAAACGATACATCCAAATTATTAAATATAATATTTTCTTCAGTGCTCTATATTCGAACTTGATCTCTTTCTTATTTACATTAATGATCTACATAATGTCAGCCAGCCATGTTTGCTGACGACACTAACCTCTATTCAGGCGATAATAGTATAACAACATTATTTCAAAATATGATTATTGAATAACTAAAATTTATGGTTTAAAATGACTAAACTTTCACTAAATGTTGAAAAAACAAAATGAAAATAAAAAAAACTCTTTTAAAAAGCTTCTACTTCTGAAACAAAATTACTAGATTGTGAAATGCCTTTACTTTTTATTGATAAAGTTCAAATAAAAAGAGTAACTAATATAAGTTTTTTGAGTATCTGATGTCGATAAAAACTTTAGTTAGAAATACTGAATTATAGTGAAATAAAGTGATAAATATTAAATGGAAGAATATTAAATATTAAATTAAATAGATAAATATTAAATGGCATTAAAAGCGTCATCGTTATGCGTATTTGCCGGCATGCTTTTCAAAACATACTAAATAATTTATCTTTGTATTTAAAATTTCTCTTAAGCAATACAAAAACAAAAAATTAAAGTAGGACATTAGGAACTATGACTTTTATTTATAAAGTCATTATAGAAATGTTTTATATTAAAAGTGTTGTGGTTTTTTATTTTTGTTATTTTATATTTATTTTATAGACTACACACTAAAAAATAAAGGTAGAAATTTTTAGTTAAGGTAGGATATGTGATATACCCTTAGTAAGGTATAATTTTCTACCTTATAAGGTAGAAAATTATACCTTTAAGTTAGAAAATTGAATGACAAATATTTGTTTTTAATATAATTTTCTACCTTAAAAGGTAGAAAATTATACCTTACTAAGGGTATATCACATATCCTACCCTAAGGTAGAAATTTCTACCTTTTTTTTTTAGTGTGTAAGGGCCTTGGTGATAAGACAAATTATGTCTCCTTCTTGCCCCTGCTATTTGTGTTGATATTATGTTTTACGAATGAATAAATTTATAATACACTTGTTGGTTTTTTCATTAACTAAACTTGATAAATTTGTTCAAGATGCTTTCCTCTAAAATGTTGTTCATTAAAACATCGTAACTCTTTTTTTATTCTTGTGGTAAGGCTACCAAAAGCATTTGAGGAATTTTTAATTAATAATATTTATAATTTATAATTATAAGATTGTTTCTTGTGATGATGTCATAACAACACAACACATAGTCACTTTCAATATTGTTGTTTTCGTCACATATTCGACACATATTCAACACAACAACACAACATTCGACACATATTCGACACAACAACACATAGTCACTTTCGATATTGTTGTTTTCGTCCGCTTTTTGGTCAACTACGTTTAGATTGTCTTCATTTTGTTCAAACCGCTATGCTAGTTTAATAATAATCTTCAAAAATTTTAACAGAGTTGTTAAACAAACCATAAGGTGTTTAGCTCTTGCTGCGAATTTTGATGATAATCTAGAATATCAGAATGTATACTTTGTCTCTTTTTTATCTTAAAATTAACGCATAATTCATCCAACAGAAATTTTAATGTGACATCGAGTGTTGATAAATTAGTATCGCCACAACAAAACTTTTCAACTGACTTTTTGATTAGCTGCAATGTACCAATAACACCACATAATAATATATTTGAAGAACAATAGATAAATTTTTCTTCCAAATCAATCAAGCTTATTTTGACACAATCACACAACTTTTAAAATTGCTCGAGCATATCTTGGAGACTGTTTTACCTAGTTTTAGAAACTAATGACATTTCTTTTCCAAGTCTTTTGTATGTTTTTGTAAAACGGAGTTATTTTTAGTGTAAGATTTTTTTAATGTTTTCACAACTTTTCTAATTTTTTGTTTAATAGAATAAATATCAGTGTTTTTAGTATGAATTTCAGATGATATATCAACAATTGTAACATTTATTCTTATATCAGATTATGTTTTCTCATTAGAATTAAAACAAACTTCATCTTTGTTTGTTATTTAGTAATTTTCATCTTCTTGCTCCCTAGTAGAAACGTTTTTTTTGTGTAAAACTTTATGAACGGATAGTTGAATGCCGTGTGACAAAGTGTGACATAATTGATGTTGAACTTGTGAAGGTTGTTTAATTGCTGCAGCTCCATCAGCAGAACCGACATCACAGTTCTTTAAATTAAGGTTAAACAAGACCAATTCAGACTTTAAAATTTCCGAACATCTATCTGAAGGCATTTTTCCGTTTACTCAAAAAGGTCAAGATTATAAAACTTACCATTTGGACAAACGTTAACATTTATATACCGCCGATTTCACAATGATGTTCACTCGTCTAATGGGGTGAAAGGAATAGTGTCGAAAAATAAACTTCAGAATACTGTCGAATATATTAAAAAGGTCTAATGTCGCAAAAAAAAGTAACAGTGTCGCAAATGAATTTAATGAATAGTGTCAAACACATAAAAAAGGAATAGTGTCGCAAATAGTAAAAACGGAATAGTGTCGCAAATAGTTTATTTCAGCAAATGCTTACTCGTTTTGTTTATCTTTATAGCATACAGAATATTTATTTAATACATATTTACAGAAAAGATAAAGAATAATGAAAGAAATGATTTCTACCAAACCTTAAACCCTCAGTAGCAGGCTAAAGCGTGTACACGTAATAAATGTGAAAGTATAATAACAACTAAAAAAAAGTACTCCTCGATTTTTATTTCGAACCAAGTAATAATTTTAATACGATAATATAAGAAGATCAAACATTAAAAAAAAAATTAATTATTCCTGTGGGAATCTAATAAATTTCGAGCTTTTGCTTCAGTGGTACCCATAAGCTTGCGCACAGAATAAGAATCAAAACTATTTGATGCTTTTTTAAATGATATTTTAATATCTTTAATGTTTCTTCAAAGCTTTTTTGTTTTTTACATTTTTCTTTTAATAATAGCCCAGTACTTTTCAATAACTCTCAATTCTGGGCAGTTTCTTCTAGATTTTCTGTTTTAGGCACAAATTTCATATTATTCTTTATATACCATTCCATAGCTAGTTTACAATAATGAATTGAAGCTAAACCAGGCTAGAACACAGGTCTGTTATTGTGTGATTTAATGAGAGGTAAAAGGCGTTTTTGTAAACATTCTTTAACATATATTTGACGAGAAAGTGTGGACTGAGAAATATAAGGTGCTGATTTTTTGCCACAACTGCAAATAGCTTGTCAAATCAAAGCTTTTTTAGCGAACTTGTCATGTTTTTGTGTATTTAAATTTCTTATCTGCTTTTCTTCTATATTTGGCAATATAATAAACAGCACCAGGAATTTGTTGATGATCCTACTTGATATAAGTTTCATCGTCTTCAATAATACAGAAATTTTTAGAAATATTATTGTCATAACACTTTCTGCCGCGGGTTCTTGCACTTTTTTGTTGAGTTTCAGAACGGTTGGGCACTTTTGTGCTTTGAAAGAATGAAAACCATGTTTGTTTCTAACTTTTGCAACAAAACTATGAGAAAATCCATATATTTTTGCGCGTTCCCTTAGTGAAAGGATTGGATTATTCTTAAAACTGTTAACCAGTTTTCTAACTAGTTTTATATCTTTAAAACCTTACTTTCTTTCACCACCAGTTTTCAATTACAACTACTGAAAAAAATGACGTGCTTATTCTTTCGCATTTATTTCGTGTACACGCTTTATTTCAGTATAACATCAGACATCTAAGCACACATTTATAGTTATTATTAATTTTTATTTTTGTTACTATTCAACTCTTTTAGAACATTTTTCCTTTTTTCTATTTTCGACATTATTCATTAAACTCTTTTGCGACATTATTCCTTATTCTGTTATTCGACAATCAATAATGCGGCAATTTGCAATATTATTTCTTTTTTACATTTTCGACAATCAAGTTTGAGACAATATAAATTTGCTTTATATGTATAACGAAAAGATTCTTCACAAAAAAAAAGTTACTGCGATAGAAGAATGGGAACAAGAAATCCTAAAATCTTAGCCCCCTTACCCTATACGTGAGGACAATGAGTTGAACTATTTACTTTTCCATAAATATAAACTAGTTATGTATTCATCGACAAATTTCAAATTTTATGTTTAAATTATACATTGTTCAGTTTTTATGATCATGTAAAGTTTGTGGCCCCCTTAAATTGAGTAGGGTTACTTTTTATTTGGTCATTTTGTTAAATAATTAATCCTATAATCGCTAAACTAAGTAGTTTTACTTTTAGAATATAAACGCTTTTTGAACTAGTTACGTAAAACTATAGATAAAATAACTATATAGAAAAAACTATTGTTATAATGACGACATTGACGACATGCAATAGCATGAAACTTAAAATTGTGAAGATATATATATATATATTTTAGGAGATATATATCAATATATTTATATATTAGGAGATATATATATATTAGGAGATATATATATATATATATATATATATATATATATATATATATATATATATATATATATATATATATATATATATATATATATATCCTAGAACTCTTCCTGATGATCCAGCAATGGTGAAACTTCAAGTTGAAGAAAATAGTTAGATAAGTGTTTTTTACTAATTTATTGCTCTGTTCTTTAAGAACATTGAGCACTCTATTTGTAAAATACACTAACATAATTTATATATATATATATATATATATATATATATATATATATATATATTAGGAGATATATATGTGTATATACAGGGCCGGTTTAAAGGGGGGGGGGGGACAACCAGGGCCCCCACAAAAGGGAGGCCCCACAAATTATGAAAAAAAAATTCAATACATGCCTTAAATAAGGATAACGATAAAAATAGAGGTATAAGTTATTATATTTAACATAAAGTTTATGTAAACTTTGTATTTTAGAGATTACTTATATTTAATTTATATATATTAGGTATATTAGCCAAATTCATATCGCGCGGTTTGTAGGGGAAAAAAATAAAAATGGTAGCAAATAAATAACAACAAACTTTCTCATGGTCTATTTGTTTCAATGTAAATGGTTTTGTTTGTATCAAATGTTAATCTATTTTATTAAAAATAGTGGTTTAAGTTGAAATTTGTGTCATTTTAGAAAAAATTGGTTTAAATTTTCGAAAAATCTTTTTTTAAATGTAAATGGTTTTGTTTATATTAGATGTTAAACTTATTTGATCAAAAATTTTTGTTTACTTTTTAAGTTATATAAGGTCAAAAAAGATCTAATCTTTGAATAAAGTGGAATGTGTACTGTGGCTCAAAGAAAATAGTAAATTAGTATACATTTAATAGCTTTTATAAGTTATTATCCATATAAAAAGTTCAACATTTGGGTCAAACTTCTATTGGATAGCATTTATTTTCAAATACACATTAGGAACAGCTTTAGCATTAGCTGATCATCAACATTTTAAACAGTGATACAGAGTCTCAAAAAAAGACTTCGGCTTTGAAAGTCATATAGGGTTTAGGGATAGAGTCAGAAAGGGCATATGGTAGAGTCACAGTTATTGGCATGACTCAATTATTGGCACTTTTAATTTTTTTCAAAAAATTATATAGCTATTTCTAGTTGAAAAGTAAAAAATTATCACCGTATAAACAGAGTAACTTATCGTCTACTGTTTGAGCAAAAAATTTTTGCTGGTTGTCAATTTTTTTATAAAAATTTTTATTTAAGTAAAAAAAAAAACACAATAATTTGCCGAAAACGTTAACCTTGAAACGGTTTTCATTTCCGAAGAAGACGAGAACATTTTATTGATTCCATAGTTTATTAATTAAAATCAGAAGTTCAAAATGGCACCAAAGGTAATACGGAATATTATCTTAAAGTCAAGAAAATAATTTTTGTTTTACAATAAAAACTTCTCGTGTTATTCTTTTTTTGAATTTGGGTGCCAATAACTGTGACAACAACTCAAACATTGGCACAACAATATTTTCAAATGGATATGTTCATAACTCTTAAAATGCGATATTTTTTAGGTTTTTGTTGCACCATATATTTTTAATATTGGTATTAATTACATTTAAGTCATTACTAACAGTAATTCTGTGAGTTACTTTGAGTTCTATAATTTCTTTTTTAGTCTAAAAGACTAAAATCAAGCGAGTCTAAGAGACAAGTTAAAAGAAAGCAGTATGACAATAGTAGAATGCAGAGAGCGATAGACTCAGTTAAAAAATCGGATATGTCTATCAAATCAGCTGCCAAAATGTATAATGTTCCTCGCAGTACTTTACAAACAAAACTATCTGGCTCAAGTAGCCTTATGTGTAGGCCGGGACCAGCACCAACATTGCTACTGTACATAGAAGAAGCATGTGAGAAATATCTTATTGAAATGGCAAGAAGAGGATTTCCTTTAAAAATAAATGACTTATTAATAATAATTTCAGAAATATTACATAAAAGCTCACATCCTGCTATATTTAAAAATGGAATCCCTTCTAGAACTTGGGCATACAGATATCTAAACAGGCACCTTGACTTGAAGTCTAAAACATCGGAGCATCACTCTGGTAGGTCCATTGTCACCAAAGAGTCCCTTTTGGCATGGTATCGCAGCACTAAAAAGTTCATTGAAGATAAGGAGTTAAGTCATTTGATTAAGTCACCAGAACGTATTTTTAATTTAGACGAAACGGCTTTTTATCTAAACTCAAACAGAGGTAAATTCATTGGTAGAAAGCATGAATGTCTGCAACAGGTTTGCACTACTAGTGAAAAAGAAAATGTCACAGTTGCCATCAATTTCTCGGCTGCGGGAGAAATGGCTCCTCCTATGGTAATTTTAAAAAGGCAGAAACTATCTAAAAGTCTTCAGCAATGTGTTCCACTTGGAATGATAGTCCAGAGAAGCTTTAGTGCATGGATGAAGGGGGAAACTTTTCTGCATTATTTGAAAGAGTTTAAAAGGTATTTGCTTGGTAAAGGCTTGCTTAATATAAAAGACAATAATCAGAAAGTTGTACTTTTTGTTGATGGTCATTCCAGTCACCTGAGCTATGGTGCATCTAAGTATTGTGAAGAGACAGGTATTGTACTATACTGCTTGTACCCAAATGCTACACACGTGCAGCGACCTGCTGATGTTGGCGTTATGAACTCACTACAAGGTTACTGGGCACGTGAAGTGCAGATTTACAGAATGAACCACACCGGAGCTGCCATTACAAGTGAAAAATTTCCTGCGATGGCAATGAAAGCTATTATTCAAATAACTGCTCCAGTTATGAAAAAAGCATTTGAGTGCTGTGGTTTATACCCATTTAACCCAGATAAAGTTAATTTGAACAAGCTACTTTCAACTTATCAACTAGCTCCACAGCCTGTTTTCACATATGATGAGGGTAAAAAACTGGCATTAGAAGGGCTAGAGAAAAACAAATTTAGAAAGCAATTTAAAATTTGAAACAAAGACACTACAAACTATTCACAACACTGGTGCAGGTTATATGAAATATGGAGAGACATGGTTGCAGAAGTAAGACTACCAGCAAATACTTCTTATAGCTCAGGTAGATATTCTTATATTTTTAAATTTCTTTGCTATTTTAGTTTCATTCAAATAAAGTATTGAAAATAAATAAAATTTAAAGTTTCAAGGGAACAATTTAGTGATTTTTTCCAGCAACTTCACCAGTAATAGATTTTGCTGTTACTCCAGGATCTCTCAACAATCAGCCAATGGTGAACTCTGAGAACAAAATCAATGAAACTGGAGCACAAGGTAACATTATTATAATTTTTATAATGAGGTTATAAAAAGATATATGGAGATTGCGTTTTCTGTCATTACAGACAGTTCTATAAACTCAGAGTCGAATTTATGTGCTTCTATCAATGCCACAAGCTTGAATAATAGCTTAATAGGTGAGCCAACAAAAGAATAAATTATATAAAGAAACAATACATTTACTATTTTACATATTTTCAAAATATTTTTTCTGATTATTTCATAGATTTTCAGTCAGATATAGATGAAGTTTCTGATAATTTTCAAGTTTCCTTTGATCAAGGTAAAGCAACAATGTTGGTATTGGAAGAAGTGCTTAAAGTACCTGTATCAAATAAACCTGTAAATAAACGAAAGAAACGTCTAGTATATGCTTTATCTACACAAGAGCATAGAGAAACGCTGACAAATAAAGTCAATGGATCCATAGAAGATGAAAACTGGATTTGTTATGTGTGCAAGGCAAATTATGAAGAGGAAATAAGAGCAAAGTTGTGGCTGAACTGTGATTCGTGTAATCGTGCTGTGCACTTAAACTGTATATCTGAAGAGCACAAAAAGCTGACAAATATAAAAAAGCTTATTAAAAAACAGAACTTTCCTTTTGTGTGCCAAAAGTGCAATTAAATAAATATACAATTTTATTTCTTTAAATTCTCTTCAATTTCGTGGTTTTTGTTGATAAATTACAACATTTATTATATATATGTATTCATTATACTATAATTATAATATATAATATACTTGTAGTTATTTTACAAACAAAAAACAAAATTTAAAAACTAAAAAAAATTTGATCATTAGGTTCTCTAGATCTGGGTTCAAATTGATGCCAATAATTGAGTCGCGCGTGCCAATAATTGAGTCAAAGTGCCAATAACTTGGGACAACGAATCAACTTACTTATAATGTGAATATATACTAGATTTTTTGCGCAAATAAAAAATTAAATGCGTCAGGTCATTTACAAGGTATTTATCTAATATTGTGCCGAATTTGAAAAAGTTTCATTCACTAGTACGATTTTTGTACAGAAAATAGTATCAAAAATAAGGTTAAGGTGCCAATAACTGTGACACTACCATATAGGGTTATGAAATTGTCATATCCCTAATATATATATATATATATATATATATATATATATATATATATATATATATATATATATATATATATATATATATTATTTACATATTAAGTTATAGCAGTAACATTTAACACTAAAATTTAATTTTTTTTCAGAAAAATAATGTCTGACAGACTTAAATATTTTTGCAATTATGAAAGTGGATCTTCAAAGCGTAAGCCAGCTCAAGAAAAAGAGAAAAAAGCACAGGAAGTTTTTGCAAAATCAAGAAAAATTAGTGCCTTTTTTAGTAAACGAGATGGAGATTTAGATTATTCAAAGTCACTACCTGGAACTTCAGCTATACTACCACCAGTTGAGGAGTTTCTATCGCAAGACATTGGTGACAATCAAACAATAGCAAAAGCAGATGAACAACAGGAAGCAACAGTAGCAATGATGGCAAAAGCTGTAACAATTGAACATAAACACAACTCTATGCTTGGATTTGGGAATGATATTGGTTTGTGGCCAGAATTAGCTTCAACAGATATGATAACATTTTGGGCAGAGAAGGGACCTACCTCGTTGTTGCAAAATTGTGATCAAGATACCCTAAGGAAATATTCAATATCACAGAAACAGGAAAAACCTGATGGCTCAACCTTTTTCGGAAATGTACCCCAAATTTGTTCCTACGAAAAACAACAAATAGTGAAACATGTCAACGTAATTGGTTGTGCTTTTCCTCACACACAGGAAAGGTATACTGCTTTATTTGCAAATTGACTGGGTCCAAAAGTATCACTACTAATTTTTCAAGTTTTGGTTTTTGCTATTGGAAACATGCCTCAGTGCGTGTCAGTGAACATGAATCATCTAAAGACCATTTAGAAGCAGTTGTAACTTTGGCACAGCGTGGCAAAAAGTCTGGAGGAATTTACCATGAGCTAGCAAAGCAGGAATCTGATACTGCAACTGGAATCAAATACTGCAACGTGTAATAAGTACTATAAAGTTCATTGCAGAACGAGGGTTAGCTTTTCGAGGTGATAATGTAATTGTTGGATCACCACACAATGGGAATTATCTAGGAATTTTAGAACTGCTGAGTGAATATGACACTTTTCTTGCTGCTCACATTAAGATGCATGCGAATAAAGGAAGAGGCCATACCAGTTATCTGTCTTCCACTGTTTGTGAAGAAATTATAAATTTTAAAGTACATTTTCTGTTCTATCAAAAAATCAAAGTATTTCTCGGTGTCTGTCGATTCTACACCAGATGAGGCTCATATTGATCAGTTAACTATTATAATTCGTTACATGGATATGGAAAAGCTAATACCGAATGAGAGATTCCTAACTTTTATCCCTAATACAGGTCACACTGGTCGTGAAATGACAGAGGCATTATTGAAATATCTGGAATCTAATGGAATTAGTTTACATGACTGTCGAGGTCAATCATATGACAATGCTGCCAACATGAGCGGTAAATATTGCGGTATGCAAGCTTTGATAAAGGAACAAAATGACCTATGCATTTATGTCCCATGTTGTGCACATTCGCTGAATTTAGTTGGTAAGGCAGCAGCAAATACATGTTCTGTAGCAGTGAAATTCTTTGACTTTGTTCATGTCTTTTTTTCACAACATCACCTTCACGTTACCAAATCCTAACAGAAGCACTGTCTAGCTCTCAAGAAAAGACAAACAAGAAAAAACTGTTGACACCTAAAGGATTGAGTGATACTCGTTGGTCATGCAGACATGATGCAGTTAAGGCACTTGTTGTTGGATATGACAAGTTTAAGGTGGCTTTGGAAAAAATTTCAATTAACAAGGAGGAAAAGGATATTGTTCGCAATGCTGCTACTGGTCTTCACAAACAAATGTGCAAGATTGAAATTGCGCCATATTCATTATTTTGAAATGAGATATTGGAGCGATTCAATGCCACAAACAAGATACTCCAGAGTCCTGAAATGGTATTGCAGTCTGCAGTAGATGCCCTTACTTCACTGAAAGCATTCGTGGAATCAAAACGAGAATATTTTGCTTAATATGAAGAACGTGCAAAGAAATTATCTGGCTCAACCGAGTATTCCCAAGCTCAACGTCGTCAGGGGAATAGAAATGTTCGCCTCAATTCATTAGGTTATGAAACTGGAGATGAAGTTCAGCAATCCCCAAGTGATCAGTTTCGCACAACAAGTTTTATCCCGGTGATTGACCAATTTAATGTCTCGCTTAAAGACAGAATAAATGCTTACAAGAATGTATGTGAGTACTTTAGCTTTCTGAATTGCCTTGATGAAATGAAACCAAACGAAATAATGATGTCTGCGAACAATTTGGTTAACAAGTACAAGCCTGACCTTGAAGAAAGTCTCGGAAATGAGCTTGTTCAATTTTCAGCCCTTCTCAAGCTTTATATGGATGACTATTTGTTAATGCAAATGTGCCCAAAGAACTTTTCTTTTTAAATGCGAATAACTTCATCTCAAGTTTTCGAAATGTAGAAATCCTATTAAGGATGTACTTGGTCCTAATGGTCTCTAATTGTTCGGGAGAACGATCATTTTCCAAATTGAAACTTATCAAAAACAGACTAAGGACCAACATGAGCCAAAATCGACTTTCTTATTTGACACTAATGAGCATAGAATCCGATTTACTACGGGAGATTAATTTCTCAGATATTGTGAAAACATTTGTTTTGCAAAAAGCTAGAAAGGCTTACATTTCTTTATAATCTTACAAATTTTTACAAAGTTGAACAAAATACATGTTAATATCATTATATGTTTCATGTCTATTGATTGTTTTTATTTGTCCAAACATTGCTTTAGCATTACCCCCAATTTATATGATGGCCAAACCTTATGCGGAGTTACTATAGATTTTAACACATTACATTACAATACAATTGTAGTACCGGTAAACGGTACTAAACGTTAGCTATGCTTGCTTGAAAATCTTTCTCGAGGGCCCCCACAATTTTCAGTGCCCCAGGGCCACACAATCGTTTAATCCGGCCCGGTGTATATATATATATACATATATATATATATATATATATATATATATATATATATATATATATATATATATATATATATATATATATATATATATATATATATATATATATACATATATATATATATATATATAATGTTTAAAATCATAATTATTTATTAAAATTGATTGTTTTAAAAATTACCTCTGTCGTTAGACAACTTTTCAACAAAGCTAAATTTTGAATTCACTGGAAGAAAAGCTTTACTAATCATCTGAGATCGACAAGCTTCAAAAAGAGAACGTGTAACTTTACGGTTGCTAAGTGAAACGGTTGGTAGAAACACAGAAGCGCGAGCATCATCTGTCAATATAATTCATTTATTGAAAAAAAAAGACAAAAATAACAAAAATAAAATACAATAATTGCTCAGAAACTATGCTTCTTGTTAGCTATCTGTCTAAACATAAAAGTATATTATAACGTTTAAAATTTTTTTAAACGTTATAATATACTATTTGTTACTAGTTATATTGTATATTTTTCCAGGTTTTTTAGTTCTTAAGGTTTATTATTTATATTTTATTTATTTATGCAAATTTAAAATGCCTAATTTTTATGCCTATGGCATTGTATTGTTTAGTGATAAAATTACTTTAACGTGTAATTTTTCAATTTTCTAAATGTCAATTGCACATAAGCTGGATGTGTTTTGGATTGTACACGTGGTTGTTACATATTATTTGTTTAGTTTATTTCGTCGTTTAAAAATGTTTACAATGTACAAAAATATAAAAAATATACAAATGGCTGGAGCAAGAAGAAGGCATAAATCAGCCTTATCACCGAGCTCCAATAGTAACGCTTCTAAATATCCGTATCATATAAGCAACAGCATTTAAAAGAAAGACAATTTTAAGATTTTTTTTTCAAATTCACCTCCCCAAGGCCCAGAAGGCCACTACAGACGAGGAGGCTACTTAATTATGGTTATAACCCTCTCTTAACCCTATAACTCCGAAACACGAACCTTGATAAACAAGGCTGCTGCGCGGAGAAACAAGTTGAGCGCGGTACTACCAGAAACGTGGTGGGGATCGAACTCGGAACCTCTCGCTTATGAAGCGAGCGCTCTACCACTACACCACTATCGTATTTTAAAAAATGTTAAAAAACGAAAAAAGTAATAAAATAGTTAAAAAAAAAAAGAAAAAAAATTGTTGTAATATAGTAATAAGTGACAAAATTTTCCATTTTGGGTTATATACAGAACGTAATTCGAAATTAAAATAAATTAAATTTTTGTTGCAATATCATAAAATATATTAAAGTAAATATAAGATAATTTACAAAGTCTGTATGTTTGCGTAAATGACTATAAAGCATTAATAATTTTCTAGGTAAATTAAAAAGTAAAAATTTTCAATGGTATTTTTGATAAAGACATTGAAATTCTTAATATTAAATGATTTTGTTAAATGATCCAGATTTTTAAATTTATGGTGCTAATTCAGTTTAATAACTTCTAAACAGACAGACAAAGTCTACTCTTTTGAAATCTGTAAGTACTAAATAACGTCTCGATTTAGATTTAAATTGCGGAAATGTTTTTTCTTTAACATTACCAATATGCTCTACATAATAGGTTCCCGGTACTGAATAGAATAAGTGCATAACTTTAGATTATACTTTTGAGTAGCAAAACTACATTCTGAAAACTTGGTGGGGCTTACTTCTTGCAAAATTCATGAAAAATTGTTTTTTGCGGAAACTTTTGGCTTAATTGTTGCAAAATTTATACGCGTTAAAAAAAACTATTTTAAAGTTAAAATTACTTTAGAAAAAGTTTTTTAAACTGTTTACTTTTGACATGTGGAGTAAAGCAACAAACATAGATTTCTAAGGAAACGAAAAAGTTTTTGAGCAAATAAAGTTTGTATAAATAATGATATTATTAGCTTAAAAAAAAATTAAAAATAAAAAACTGCAAAAAATCTCCATATTACTTAATCAACATCTACAGTTAATAATTTTGCTGGTACTTTGAGTATGTCAAATTTATTTAAAAATGCACAAATTAAATACTTTCAAATACTTTTGATTAAAGAAGAGTCTTCAGCATAAATTGTCTCACAAGAATAATACAAGAAATACATAAAAAATAAAAAAATAAAAAGCGCCAATTTTGAAGGTTTATCAATACTTTTCAGTAATCTCGATTTTAATATTTTTAAAAGCATTTGCAACTTTTTTGCTCATTTTTGATTGTGTTTATGATATGATTTTTCTCATAAAAGTATAAAATTAATAAATCACAAATAACAATAAACGTATTGTAATAAACCAAAAAGGAAGTATAATTTAATTTACGACATTTGGAATAGCAAATGCAACTTATGTGATTTTTTAACTTAAACAGATTCAAATATTAAAATAGAAAAAATTGCAACATTTTCCATTTTAACATTATTCAAATAAAGGAACCACTTGAGTACGACTCTGCTTTGTCTAGCACTAAAACTCTCTAAGATGCGCAAATTATAGTAAAAAAAATTCAAGCATAACCTTAAATTAGTTAGAGAAATTAAAGAAAATGCTTAATGTCTTGTAATCAAATTCAAATTTCTGGTTCTCAATGTCAGAACTCGATGAAACAGCGCATTGAAAATGTTGAAGACTTTCAATGACATGATGCCAGCTATCAAAAAGACTCTTCAAGCATTTAAACATGATTGAGCTAACTTTTAAAGACGAGCGTTCCTGAATTTTTTGCACTACTTTACATAAGCCGGTTTTTGTTTAAAGGGTGTAAGTCGCCTAACACAAACTTTTAAAAAATTAAAAAAAAAACTGATTTACGTTTCTTTAACAAAAACTATAGACGTTTGCTAGTTTATTGTGTCGTTATGGATACACTTAGAAACTTCGTGTTAACACAAATCATTGAGTCTATCTTCAAACAATAAAAAACCAAATCAAATTTATTTTGACAAAGTACTTGACTTACGCTCTTTTAACAAAAGCAATTCAACTATGTAAAATTACTGTAGTTACCATGGGCAACAATGACTCTAACTTAAACATTGCAGAAGGAGCATTGGAATTTTTATTGGAGGAAATGCAAATAGAGGAAAGTTTTATTTGTGGTTGTTTGTTTGAAAAAGTTGTATAAGATATTCTTAAAAGGCGTCCAATCCTAACAGTCAGTCTGTTAAAATTTCTCAACAATCCGGAAGTTCTTGAAGAGCTGAGAGTGTCCCCATTTTTGCTCTTAGCAAATAAAAAAATTATTCCGTCCAGTAATGATGGCAGCAATGATGACAGTATTTGAAGCTCAGCAAACAGTCGAGTAAGCTTCCAATGATCCGAAGTTACGTCTTCTCTCTTCCCTCAAATGCCGAACGACTTCAAACTTTGTACCGAAGCCCAAAGAATCACCAACAAGTTAAAAGTTTAGTTGAAAACAAAGTTTAGTTAAAAAAAAACATTAATTTTATAATTGAAAAAAAATTTACGATTCATAGCTAACAGGATCTATTCTAGAAAAATAATTTAGGGGGTGGTACCCCCCGTCCCAACGCCTTTGGTCCTCAATATCTGAATTCGGGCGCCGCCCAAAAACGGTCAACGCTGGCGAAAACAGTCTAGAATAGCCCCTGGCTAATAATAAAATTTCAGATTATTTCTATATTTTTTTACTTTCTCGGTTTTTCTCTGTTTAGTACAAAATCTCGTCTCAAAACATATTGACTACTACTGCAAGTATATAACAAGATATCAGTTACTATTATTTGTTCAATAAACCGACATAAAAGAAGTCTAAAAAAATATAGTCTTTAGATAAGCTTAGAGTACACTAACCTTGCCGAAAAAAAAGAATACCATTTCTCCTTAAACGTTGCTGTTTAGAGTATGGCTGTTTGGATAAGTAAAATTGCTGCATTTATTATAGCTTTTTGTTCTCTAAGATTAATTTATTATAGGTTTCTAAATAATTCACAACAAAAGTAACAAGCAGAAGACAAAAGCTCCTATAGAAAACGTCAAGATTTTTTTTTAAATTTCTCCTTATATAAATTAACAAGTACTCATATAAAGCAAGTAATTAAATCACTACAATAAAATAAGATAAAATTTCAACAATAGAATTAATAGTTTAAGTAAGAAATATAGCAAGACTGTTATTTTTACTTTTTTTTTTGAGTTAAATTACAAAAGTATGTCTGTTAAGTAAAGCAAGTACTGTTTAAATATATTTTTAAAAGAGTTTATTAAGGTTATACTTTTCATATTTTCATAAAGAACTATGTACAATAGACAAGGCCCTTTTTATGAAATTTAGTAATTTTTTTTAAGAGTTAACTTAGGTGTGTTAAAGTTTTGGATAGAGCACCCCATTAAGCTTTTATGAATAATTTTTTAAAATTTATATTAAAGATTTTTGGAAGCATGTCATAAGTCATTTTGTTATTTAAACATAACAATACGTTTAGAACAGGTTTAGCTCATAGACATTAAATTAGATTCAATTAATTAAAACTGTTAACTCGCAGAGCTAAAAATTTTTGGTAATGAAATAAATTGTATTGAGTTTTAAGAATATTAAAAGAGAATTGGTTTGATTTGAACCAGTCATTAAGGTTTTCCCGCACACAAATTATTGTAGCTTTTATTTTGTAACGGGAATTAGCTTATTTGAGGATAGTTAGATATTATTAACATAAACTTCAAACAATAAGGGTCCAATATTAGAGTCTAAAGGAAACTCCACAGCTTATTGTTTTTAAACTTTTACATGTTGAATCAAGATGCTCCTTGTCTTCTGTTTTTAAGATAACTTTGTCGCCAATTTAGGTTGCTATTTATTACTCTATATGTTTTTATCTTGTGCAAAAGGATTTCATAGTCAACCTTATCAAAAGCTTATAATAAAGTTGATGAACAAACAGAGAGTATAAATTTTGTTAGCAAACCAGTCTCTAATTTAAGTGACTAAATCAGTTATTGCATGAGTTGATACCTTTTTCGAAAATCAAACTGTTTGATAAACAAGATATTATGTTTTTCAAGATAGTCATATAGTCAGTTAAACATAATACGTTTGAACAGTTTTGATAAACAGTAAAGAATTGATATATGTCTGTAGTTAGATGGTATAAAATCATCGCCAATTTTATAGATAGAGACTATATTTATAGACTCGTTATTTTTGATTGAAAAGTAAAAACACCATTTGTTGGTGCCAGATTGAAAGTTAAAAAAAGATGTATTTCAGTAACATCAAAACAACTTTTAGAGCGTTGATATCGTCAAACACTGGAACAACTGGAGCGTTGATATCGTCAAACACTGCGCTCTTTTTTCTTTAAAATTAGAAGGTGCTTGAAGCTCATTTATAAAATGTTCTAACTTATCCATTACACAGGGATTTTTTTTTTAAATAGGATTAGTATGTTTTTTTTTCAAGAGTTATATCTACTGCTAAATTTGTCCCTATGTTTGTAAAGAACTTATATGGTTTTCATCTGTTTCTTATCAAACATTTCTTCTTTCATATTTATTTTCATTTTGAAACTTCTTTAAATACTTCCCATATCTTTCTAGTATTTCCTATTGGATGTTCGAATAATATCTTTTTTTCTATTTATTGTTTTAATCTTTCAAAAAAAATTATATATTTTTTGTATTTTATTTAATTGATGCAAGTTTTATTTTTCAAAAACTATTATAAAGTCTTTGTTATTTACTTGATCATTTTTAAAGATAATTTGTCAACTGCGGTTTATTAAAGTTTTTCGAATTAATAGTTTTTAACCTTTGGAGGATCTTTTGTTTATTATACATATGTAGGAATTAAATAATAAATAACAAGAAAAGTTGGAAATCGGTCGCTAATATCGGATTTTATTAAGCTACTTTTGTATTGAAAAAACATACTATTTACAAACCGTTTAGTGTAGAAAACTATAACCTTTTTTTTTAAATGTTACAGCTATCATTTGAGTAGATGTGCACTTTTAATGCTTTGTCAATATAATCATATAAACTTAATCGAAAATAAAATTTCTAAAAATATTGGTATACTTTATAAGGTAAAACCTTACCTGAACCAAATATGCTTAAAATACATCTATTTCTCTTTTATTCATTGTTTTCTCAATTATGCAAATATTGTTTGGTGCAGCACCAATAAAACAAAAATTAAAAAACTTCTCAACAAACAAAAATATGCAATTAGAATAATATCCAATGCACATCGTCTTCACAACTATTGTTTAAAAATCTCAAAATACTGAATGATTATCAAATGAATATCTATCACATTTTAATTTTTATGTGCAAAGTCAATAATGAAACGATCCCAAATATATTCAAAACCTTATTTAAAAAAAAACAGCACAAATACCCTACTAAATATTCAATCAATTATATTCATGATAAAAATTATTATGAAGCCACCAAGTTTTCTATTACCACTAGGGGGCCTCAAGTATGGAATATACTAATTAATAACGAGATTAAAACGCTTGAAATTCTAAACAATTTCAAATTAAAATTAAAAGAGTTAATTTTATTTAATGTAAACATAGAAGACTTTTTCTAGAGCTATATTTATAAATGGGTCATCAAAATAGATTATGTTGTATATTTTCATGTTATATGGAGTTTATGAATTGTTACTTATTCTACTTTTCATTTTTATTGCAATACAAAAATGTACATATGTTTTTTTAAATTCTTTTAAATTCTTAATAATATATTTCTTAATACAATATTCTATTTTTATTTGTTTTTCAAATTTATTTGAAACATTTTTTATTTTACTTTCTACTTTTTTGTGATCTTTTATATCGATATTAATATCGGAATTGCTTATTTTTTTTTTTTTTTTGTGTGTTATTTATTTTTTTTAATTTTTATAATATTTAGTGACATATATTTGCATAACTGTATGTGTGTATAAAATGAGAATATGCGCGGCCGTGGCGCAGTGGTTAGAGCGCGCTTGCTTTAAAAGCAGGAGATCTAGGTTCGAAACAAGCTTTGGATGTATTTTTGCGTCACGGTAAGGAAGGAGGCGTGAACTTCCTGGTTAAAATGCACCTCCGCGGTGCTCTGTGACAAGACCGTTAGGTCTTCTTGGGGCAACTAAATAAAAAAAAACAAAAAACAAAAATATTATTTACGGAATTTTAGGGGCTTGGTGACAAGACAATTGTGTCTTCTTCTTGCCCCAGCCATTGTTAAATTTTAAATACGAATTTATAAATATGTATTGACGGCAAACTTAAAGAGTAAAAAAAATATATATATATATATTAAGTCTGAAGGGGAGGGGGGGGGATCCTTATAAACAGCCGACTGCTTTCTTTGAAAAAAAAAGCTTGCAAAACTAAAAAATTGCTGACTGAAATGTGTCAAATGCCGACTAGACAACTATGTTAAAAAACCGACTATAAGTTGAAAGTAGCCTTCTTTGGGGGGAAGGGGTGTGTGTCACACACCCGCAAAATCGCCATTGTTTTTCAAATGCGTCAAAATTACCATAAGATAGTTTGTAGAGACCAGTTATAAAAACAATTTTGTTTGTTTGGTCGTTTATGACTCGCAATCAGCGTTATTGACACTGAGGTACTGATTTTCTTAATGTGAAAAAATAAAGAGTAAAAATGTAATTCAATACACAGAGCCATTTTTCTTAGCTTGGCGTATTGAATTATAAATTAGTAGAATAAAATTAGAATTATGATCAATATTTATCTAAGCCAAACTTAAATTTTCTTTGTTCCCATACTTTTTTGTGATCATAAATACTTACTTAAAGATACCAAAGATATTTCTTGCTTTGAGATTTTTTCCGAATCGTCATCGTTTGGTTTAGAAAACTCAATTATGCTTATTGATTCAGTTTTAGAAAATGACACATCCATCTTTTTCTCGTGTTCCATTTTATAAACTGAATTTATTTTCTAAAACAAACACTTTACTAAAGAATAAAGTCAAAGTGTATATATATAAATAATATATAAAAAATGCTCGACGTATAACAAATTACAGTGTATGCAATGTATAATAAATTGTAATAAAAATCAAAAAAGCAACAATATATTGGGAAACTAGAGGCAAAATTACAAACGCTTTGAAAATATTTTTTCAGTGTCTTTGTTTTGTTATAACGATTCATTACCTGAACAAATTTTGAACATGCAAGATGATTTTCATTGCGTTTTCTTTTACAAGATTTATTAAATTTAGAAAACTATCAATTATTTCAGCTAATATAATTCAAAACAAACTATTATGTCAACTAAAAAACATCAGTGTCAGTGTTTTGCTTTGCAAAAAGTTGCAATGGTTGGAAGCTCGGAACGAAAAAGCCCTTTGACTTCATCCCCTCCCCTTACTTCAAATGTGAGAGGAAACTAGTTAATTTTTTCTGTATTATTTTATACTAGACAATTTAGTTTCATCGATAAATTTAAAGTTTCCTAGTATTATCTCTCAGCGTTCAAAAATTATGACCATATAAAATTTGTAACCCCCTCAAATTGAGGGGGTTACAAATTCTCGGTGACAAGACCTATAGGTCTTCTTTGAGCTTTCGCGTTCTTTAATTATTTTTTTTTTCTTTTGTTTTTAAAAATCTTAATTTGTAAATATTTCTTATTGTATTAGACAATAGATAAGACTAAAAAAATGCTTCTAATAACTTTTTTTTAAGAAACTGTCTTAATTACTTATTACGTTGGCTATAAAATAAAATGTCGAAACCTGAGTTTCGATATCAAATAAACATTTATTTTTTGAATTGCAATAAGGATATAAAAATATTGCAAAAATGCGTGCAAAGATCGAAGAAAAAGACAGATACGCGGCTCTTGTATTAAAAGAAGAAGGCTATAGCATCAGACAAATAGCAGAAAAGCTCGGAAGGTCTCACTCTTGCATTATTAACATAATTTAACGATACAAAGAGACCCGGTCATTTTCAAATGACCGTGATGTTCGCTCGTTAGTGAGATTAATG
Organism: Hydra vulgaris; assembly: GCF_038396675.1. Taxonomy (NCBI): domain Eukaryota; kingdom Metazoa; phylum Cnidaria; class Hydrozoa; order Anthoathecata; family Hydridae; genus Hydra; species Hydra vulgaris. The sequence continues at coordinate 21,543,390 of NC_088932.1, read as the reverse complement.
AAAGAAAACAGACAAGCATCATCTACAGACTTGTCTACGAAATGGACACTGTCAAATGGTCTGAAAGCAAGCCCTAGAACTGTGCGAAGGGTCCTCCACAATTTAAATTATTTATGGCGTGCTGCTGCAAAAAAACCACGCTTAAATAAAAAACAAAAATTTGCCAGGAAAGAGTGGTGCAAACTACATAAAAATTGGTCAACAGATCAGTAAAGCCGTGTGGTCTTTAGTGATGAAATGAACGTTGAGGTAGACAACAGAAAAGGTCGCGCAATGTTGCGTAGACATCCAAGCAAACGGATCGATGAATCATGCATTTTGAAACGAACAAAACAAAGCAGTGGTTCAATAGGCATTTGGGCCTGTATGAGTGCCTGTGGAGTTGGCGTTTTTCATTTATTCGATGGTAGACTCAACAAAGAAAGGTACATTGAAATTTTGGAAAACTCGCTTATTCCTAGCATTTATTTATGGCAGTTGCAAGATGAATTTATTTTCCAGCAAGATAATGCGCCGTGCCATAAAGCGCATGTTGTTAGCGATTGGTTCAATTCTAATAAAGTTCAAGTGCTTCCATGGCCTGCCAATAGTCCAGACTTGAATCCAATAGAGATTTTATGGTCGTGGCTTGATCACAAGCTTGGTAAAGAACAACTTTACAATTTGGAAGATTTGAAATCTTCTATCTCTCATCATTTGAAAAATGTGCCTGATGAAGTAATCAATGAATTCAATGCCAGAACGAGTACAAGAGTGCTTGAAAACAAATGGAGTAACAACACGTTTCTAAATTATTTTTTTATTGCTTTTTGAAATATTTTTGAAACTGGTCTTAAAATTTTGTCCAATTTTTTTTCCCATTTATATTTTTTACTAGTCAGTTTTTTAATTTTTTAACATTATTTTGTAAAAAAATTATAAATTCTTTTATAATAAATATAAAATACAATAAAAATTCTTTCTAAAAATGTTTTTCTTTTTTTGATACCTTTTTCCAAAATAAAATTATACTAAGGTTAAAAATAAATTTTGAAAAAAAAATGAGGGGTCTTTAATTTTTGGCCACTGCTGTATATATATATATATATATATATATATATATATATATATATATATATATATATATATATATATATATATATATATATATACAGTACTGTGAATAAGTTTTAGACCACTTGTATAATTAGACGTTTTACAATTTTTTTCCTATGTAATTTTTTTAAAGCGTGCTTAAGTTTAATAATATATAAGAAAAGTTGAAAGAATTTATTATTTTGAATAAATAAACAAAATTGATGAGGAAACATGAGGGATTTGTTTGTTTATTTATTAAAACGATGTGTCATAACAACTACATCCAAAACAGGATATCCACATATTATGTGGATATCCAAAGGCACCATGCTGTATCATCCGGAACGAGACTAATAGGTCATAATTTTATACTGCAGCATAACAATGACCCAAAACGTTGTTCCCCAGTGGCAAAAAATTATTTAAATGAAATGGCAGAGGAAGGAGTACTGGAATTGATGACCTGGCCTTGATGAACATACCCCAGGGTTTTATAACTAACTTGCATGAATCTATTCCCTGGCGAATATTGGATGGGATTGAGGCAAAAGGAGGACATAGTAAATATTAAGAGTTTTTTATGAAGTTTGTCATTAGTTGTTCCATATTTAGTGTGAAATACATGTGTTTTAATAAGTTTATAATTTAGAACTACAAACTTAAATATTAGAGAAGAATTCTCCGGGATTTTTTGAAAAAATGTAAGTGGTCTAAAACTTATTCACAGTACTGTATATATGTATATATATATATATATATATATATACATATATATATATATATATATATATATATATATATATATATATATATATATATATATATATATATATATATATATATACTACGCTAAAAATGTTTCTTTAAAAAAAAAGTTATCAGAAATATTTTTTTTGTCTTATCTAATGCCAAGCCTCTCCTATTTCAAGTCACAGTTGTTTTTATTTTTTTGTTTTTTTTTTATATATACATGTGAACTGAACTACCCGGTTTCCTCTCATAATTTATATATCGAAAAAAATAAAAAATAATCTACTTTAAAAAATGAAACACACTAAGTTTCTCTTTGAAATAAAATTTCACATTTCGTTTCTCTTTGAAATATAATAGTTTTGAAATATTTTGATTTTTCTTTCTATTTACGAAATTACTTATCATTTAAAAGAAAAACAACCCAAAAAATAAATCTATAGAGATCAGTATAACTTTTGACAACATTTGTTTACTTTTAATTTATGTAGTGTAGCGAGACGGGGTCCAAGAGGCTTTTGCCCCGAGCGCAAACGGTTAAAGGATTGCCAAAATAATTTAAGGAGCAAAAAAAAAACTTTCATTGTTTATCATATGTTTGATAATGTATTGATGATGTTAACCTTTTTCATACTGGATATCAATTAGGGTTATCACTATCAATAATTTTAACCTTTTAAATTTAAACCACTATAATTTTTCTCGCAGTTAACCGCTTTCGCTTAAACTTTTTGACTTTTCATAATATACGATGCTACACCATTTCCAACATTACCGCGTGACTGAAGGGGTCTCACAGTTTTCTTATCGCGGTCTTTTCAATGACACAGTCCAACATGAATTTTTAAAAACTCCACTTTGCAACAAATTTTTGTTATAACTAAATTTTACAACTTCTTCAACACTTTGTTTTATTGCAATGTTTATTCCGATTGTCATGTTCACAAATAATAGAAAAAACTGAATACAATAAAAAGTATATGGATAAAATATGAGCAAACGATTGTGTATTTCCGCAGAAGATGCTATAGCAAATATTTTCGACTTTGTCGAGAATTCTAATGATAAAAGCGATGATTTGGTTGAATTGGATTCAATTCAACCAAATCATTGCTTTCATCACCAGAACATGACAATGAGAATAAATATTGCAATAAAATAATGTGTTAAAGAATTTGTAAAATTTAGATATAATCAATAAAATTACAGCAAAGTGAAGTGTTCAAAAATTCATGTTGGGGGGTGTCGTCGACAAGACCGCGATAAATAAAGAATGCGCTAAATAAAGAATGCTACTGTGAATCAATAAGCAATAATTAAAGTTGTACACAGGTCGTCGCATGAGAATAAAAGGGTTCTACCTGCCCGTTTTTATAATTAAAAAAAACTTATCAACCAAAGCTTTAATTAATAACTAACAATAAAAACAAATTACTTAAAAAATGATATAAACAATATATGTTTAAAAATGAAACATAAAAAACATAAACGACTTTTAACGTATTATTGTAAAAACATTTAAATATTTTAATGATTAAATATCAAAAGTTAAGTTTTGATTAAAAATATTTTAAAAAGGCAGATAGAACCCTATAATTCTCATGTGATGAAGTGTCTAGTAATAAAGTAGAAACAATAGGTTGGTTTAACTCAGATATGAAACATTATCGTATTTCTTGCTTTTCACAACAAAAGTTTTAAAAAGTTATAAATTTAATTTTTTTTACCTTAAATCTGAAAACAGAAAATCTTTTGACCAAAAGTTTGAAAATAAAGTTAAATTAAAAAGTTTTGTAGATTAAAAAAATATACTTTTTATTGGTGAAAAAGTTTCGAACAAAAAACATTGCATTGCAAATCAAAAGTTAAAAGCATTTTTTTGAATTTTTGAAATTTGTCTTTTTTATTAAATCATTTTATTGGTCAGTTATAAATTATGAGCAGTATTAAAATTTTATAATAATTTAATTATAAAAGGCTTTAAAAATGTTAAAATTATAACAGATATATTATAAACAAAGATTGTTTACGTGATGAAATCATTGCCTACCGTTTGAGATTTTAAAACATTTAAGTTTTCCGTCTTCTATGAGAATATGTGCCAAATGCAACCTAACTAACCACTGGATCCCGATAATAATGTTTACAGATAACTAAACGATCCAGGAGAAAATGGTTATTTGCTATTCCAATAAGTAATATTTCTGATACTAAAAATATGCTGTTGTAAGTTCTGAGCTTGAAACAAAAGTAAATGTCGATGGTAAGAATTTATATTTCAAAATGTTCAGGTTCAACAGATTGTACCAAATGCACCACTAAAAATAAGGATAACAACATCAACATCTTCCAGTAGAAGAGTTATATAAGCTGATCTGTTTAAAACATTTATAACCATGAAATATTAGTCAGTTATACTTTGTATATACCCCAAAAAAGTATGAAAAGATTTAATTAATATAATATATTATATATAAGTTCCTCATTATTATAATATAACCAGTCTAGACTCGGGAAATTAATATGAATTTTGTATATTGTTTGTAATGTTAGCGGATTGTTATGGATCAAATTCATCAAGCATATTTTTTGCTTAATCCGACTTGCTTTAGCAACATTTTTTTCCGAAATAGCATATTCATAAAATTCCAGGTGACTAAAATTATAATCCGTTAACTCTAAAACTAAGGATTCTACAGTAGGTCCAATCGATTTTTTTCATCCGTCCACTGTGCACTCGTTAAGAGAAAACCCGTTTAAAGTTACAAAATACTCTTCAATATTTTCTCAAAGTTAAAAATGACATACCATTTTTCATTTGAAAGCATTTTCACCATTCTGCCGATTTTTCTATCGCTACTTTTTTTTAATACTTATTTGATTAAAGATAAATGAGTCATTTAATTCAACTCTTCTATCCTGGAAAAACTTTCAAGTAATTTTAACTTTTTCCCACGCAAGTATTTCTAAAAGTAGCATCCATGAAAATACCGTAGTACTTGAAATTGTTTTCTTCCACGTATAAAGATAAACGTATGCAATTGTGTTAAAATCGCCAATTTCACGATTAAATTTGACAAAATAATTTGTGATATTTCATCTTTTAGTTTTTTAGGACGTATTTTAATTTAAAATCAAGAAATATATTGTCTCTCGTTAATGATCGACATTTTAAAATAAATAAATGCGCTTTTAAAGTATTTAAAGTTTAAAGAAAGCACATAAAATAATAAATACGTATTTAAAGTCGTTTTATCAAGAAAATTTTATTTCACCGATTTTGCAAAGTTAAAGTAGAACATGCGAAGGCAATAAAATTCGAAACTAAAATTTAATTGCGGAAGGGGCACAATAGTCAATTTCTAAAAAGTCCTCTATATCCTGATTTTTCTAAAAAAAAAAAGAAAAAAAGTCGGGGGAGGGGGAGGACGTGTCCTGCCCCGGCGTCCCGGCGTCGTCGGCCCTGTGGTTTGTACAGTTACGCCGGCCAGTACAGCTAACACGTTGGTGAATAAAAATTCAATAATTATTTTTTGATTTTATTTTTCAAAAGCATAACAGTTTCAAAACAGGGACAGTTGACTGTCCCGATGACAATAACCAGGACGCCGGGACATAGTACCTAAGATTGAGGCAATCCCGGAAAACCGGGACGTCTGGTCACCATATAATAGTTGTTTATAAATGCGATGTAAAAACATTTTTTTAAGCGACTAGATTTTACCAAAAGATGTCTATCAAAAAAAATTAGTTTTCTTTAAATTATTACATTAATTTTATCTCAGAAATAGGTAGGATAAAGTAGGGTAGGGTGGGGAAATTTGGGTTTACGGGGTAATCTAGGTCTAATTCATATTTATTTGTTATATTGATAATGGCTTTAGGTATAAAGTTGAAATTTTTACCACGTTGTTATAACATATTAGGCTAATTAATTTAGAAATATAACCTAGCTATGTTGTAAGAAACGGCACTTTTTTAGCTAAAATGCTGGATACATAAACAAAGTCATTTTATTCTCCGTTTTTAAACTTCAGAGAAATATATTCAAATAAGGCATAAGCGTATGAAAAATAGTTATTTTGAAAGTTAAATTACGATATTTTAAGGGTAGTATACCTGTAAGACACTAACGCACATGGTTTGTTTAAAATTTGAAATTTAATCAAGTGGGGTAAAGTGGGTCTATGTATGTAAAATATTATGATAAGTAATTATATTGTTGAAGTTTTTGTTAGTAACATTATAAATCTATCAGTTTCATCAGACCTAACTATTTTCGTGTTAATAGTTCTTTAGAACTATTAAACACTTATGTTTGAAGTTTATATCTTTGAAGATTATATTACGAAACATGTGTATTTATTTGTATAAAACAATATGATCACCAAGGACCTAGGCTAGGTCAAATAAAATCTATTACAAGACCTATTCGGTGGTAAAATATTTTTTTTGGTGATATGTTATGATTTATGCTGATTTATTTCACTAAAAGTTTAACAGATTTTTCATAAATATTACTTTGGAAATTTAAAAAATGCCAAGATGATACAATAAAAAAATCGAACCCAAGTACAATGCGGATGGTTTGGAAAGAGCAACTATGTTAATATGTGAGGAAAAAAGACTATTTACCATGCTGCAAAAGAATGTTCTGTTCCTAAAGAAACATTGAGACAAAGAATAAAACAATAAGAATTTAATGCAAACAAACGTGAAAGTTAAAAAAGTGTGCTTAGTGACAATGATGAAACTATGATTGTAGCTGCAGTGCAGTATTGTCAAAGATATGGTCTTCCATCAGATAGTCTTGACATTTGTAATTTAATTGCTCAATTTTGCACAACGATGAGGATGGAAACTCCTTTGAAAAATGGAATTTCTGGGAAAAATTGGATAATTTCTTTTAAGAAGCGTCATGTTGATAAACTTCGATTACGTAAACCTAAAATACTTACATTTTTAAGAGCTAAAAGTTTAACACGTGAAGTTGTAGATAAATTTTATTTTATCTGATGTAATTCATAATAATAACATTGTACAGAGTAGTATATACAACCTTGGCGAGACTGGGCACTCCACAAATCACTTAACGAAGAGAGCATTTGTACATCCAAAAAAGTCATGCGCCATAAAAGCCATGTACCAAAAAAGACTTGTACCATAAAAGCGGCCACGGATAACCATATCCAAATTGTTTGACTTCCGTCAAGTTGCTCACACGCATTACAACCGTTACTTGTGGTTGTCTTCGGACCATTAAAGAATGAGTGGAGAAAAATTTTAAAGCGGTTTGCAAGAGAAAAAAATCAAAAAGATTGATAAGACAGCTTTTACAGGGTTATTGAAACAATTGTGTCAGAGACTCTCTCCAGCAAATACTATAGCAGGATTTCGTGGTACAGGTATCTCACCATTAAGTAAAGAAAAGACGGAAAGAAGAATAACAGGTATTAATTTTCTCAATCAATCACCTGAACGTTATAGCCCTAAATCTCCAAGATTACAAACACCAAGATCAGCTATGCCAGAAGCTTTAAGGTCACTCATATGTCCTAATGTATCTGCAGAAACAGCAGCAATAATAGAACAACAAAAACAAAAAAGGAAGAGAGTATAAGAAAAATGTGAAGAACTCCTTACAAAAGAGAAAGTCAAACGGCGGTTACTTGAGGAACAAAAAGTTTGAGAGGAAAAAAACCAAGTTAAAAAAAATATACAAAAAAAACTTTTACCTCTATTGAAGTATCAAAGAAATACCCAAAAAGATCTAAGAATTGCCCAAAATAGCAGAATGTTACCTTAAAAGTGCATTGATCAAAAAAATAGTTATTTTTTTAAAACACTCTATTAAAACATTATTATTTCTGTTTTAAATCACCATTTTTTTACTTTTATTTTCCGAGTTTTTAATTTTTATTGTTGTGGTGTGTATATATGCACTTTCTTTTTCAACAAAAATATCTTAAGACTACTTTTTAAAATAAAACCTTGTATATATATTATAAAAAAGGTGTGTGCATATAGAATGTATGTCAGATTTTTCAAAAGCAGTAGTATTTTAAACCAGAACTACGAACATTTTATGTAGACCCACAATACCCCACTACGTGGGGTAATGTGGGTCTATATAGGCATCTTCAAATAAAGGCTCCCTAGACCTATTGATAGTATTTTAAGTAACAGTTTTTTTGTTAAATTTGTTTAGTAGGATGTCCAATTATGATTTTAAGATATCTTTTGTCAGAAAGCCGATATCTAAACATTTTTTTTTTTTAACTCAATGTCAGAAATAGGTAAAAATAAACTCAGATTACCCCACCCTACCCTATTGAAAGAAAACACCATAGCGGAGACCGGGGCTAATTAGCCGCAGGGGTAAGTTGACAACTACGTTTATCTTCAAAGCCTTTCATCAGAAAGTGATAAAAATTACACAGAACCTTCCTAATTGACCATTTCATCATTCACTAGTATTGTCAGGATTTGCTCATGCGCATTGGAGATATTAAGATTTATGCGTTTTTTGGACCAAACGTAACTTTTGGAACATCGCTTCCTTTTTACTTAACAAAGAAAATAGTGAGTCGTATGAAAAAAGAATTATTGTAAAAGTTCCAGTCACAAATGGTTTACTAAATCCAGTCAGACTTTTTCACAAAGTTGACGTTTTTCAGGATCTATAGACTGTTTATTGAAAAAAAGGCTTTCGGAGTAAGTTGGCAAAATTTTCACGGGGTAAGTTGGCTCATAGCCTATGGAAAAAAAAATATCTTTATAAAATTAATTTTTTTTTTTTTTAATTTTTAACAATATTGAAAAAATATTCTTAAAAAAAAAATTAAAAAAATCTTTTTTTTAAGTTTTTTTTTTTCATAGATAAAAAGTGGGCTGCTGTTTTGGCTGTTATACGAACTAATATTTGGTATCAGCTAGAAATAATAATAAATTTTGGGATAAAATTGTTGTCCAAATTAATAGATAAAAAATTTATATTAATTTTGCGCTTAATAGTACATTATTAATCATTTTTATAGTTTGCGCCAACTTACCCCGTGGTGGGGTAAGTAGGTGCAATTTTTTTTTGGGAAAGGCTCCAAGAATTTTTTTGTAAATGAATGCAAATTTTATAAGTTACCCAATTTCATACTCTTTAAGACTACACTTTAATATTTTCAAAAAAGTGTACTTTTAGGGCTACAGAGCTCATAGAGTAAAAACTGAGCCAACTAGCCCCGGTCTCCCCTACAGATAATTTTTTTAAATTATACTTTTGTACGGAAACTTTTTCCGCACCCGGTATATTCGCGGTCTTTATATAACAACCGTTGTTTAGAAAATCATGCTGTCTATTAATTAAAGAAGTATGATGTTTTACTAAATTTAATTTTTAATTACATTTATATAAACTTTTTTTATTTCTCGCAATATGCATTTTCTAGAACAATTTATAAAATTAACGAAAACTTGATAACTTGTTTTCGTAGAGCGTTGTTCAGGTTAAAAAAATAACTTTTTTTTTGTCGCATATTGCGAAGATCAGATATTGTTTTATTGGTTGCTCTTTAGAGAAAAAAATATTCCAAATAAAAATTAGAAAAATTAGAAGAAAAGAGTTATTTGCTAAGGCAAAAATTCATAGACAAAATGGTTATTATGCTAAAGTTGTGTATAATAAACTAATTGTCCATGAATTTCAACAAAAAAACTCTGAAAGAACAGAAAATTTAATATTTCAAGGTGAATAGTTTATTTATTAATATATTAATAGTTAAATTCATTCATATTTACTATATTTAAAAATGGATTCGAATAATGTTTCTGAACAAGGTTTTGAAAATATAAATTTTGACCCTTTTGAAGACAATTTATTAAATAACACAAATATTTTTCAAGAAATTCAAAGGAATTTAATGAAAACACCGTATTTTGATCCTTATGAATTTAAGGGGGAAAAAGAAATAAATTCATTTTCTATATTACATGTAAATATTAGGAGCATAAATCAAAACTTTGACAAGTTTAAGGAATTTTTAAATATTATAAATTACACGTTTGATGTCATATCCCTTACAGAGACTTGGCATGAAAATACACTTGATTCTAATTCTAATTACAAATTACCTAATTATAAGCTAATTAGTCAACCGCGAGGAAGTAATAAAAACGGAGGAGGCGTTGGTATATATGTTTTAGAGTTATATTCATACAAAATAAAAAATAAATTATGCTCATCAAATCTTAATTATGAAAGTCTATTCATTGAAATAATTAGTGACAAAAACAAAAACATTGTAATTGGGTGCGTATACCGACCGCCGAGTGGTAAAATTGAATGTTTTGAAGAATTTATTAAAAATACGGTCCTAAATACAAATAAAGAAAAAAAAAGTTTGTATATTGCTGGTGACATAAATTTGAACGCTCTGACTTATAAAAAATTTCCAAAAACAAAATCTTTTTTTGATATGCTTTTCAAATATAATATTTTACCAGTTATAAATAAACCAACTAGGGTAACAAAAAGCTCTGCAACTGCAATCGATAATATTTTTATTAATAATTATATAGAAACGTCATTTGAGACAGGTATTTTTAAAACTGACATTAGTGATCACTTCCCAATATACATTAAAATAAATCTTTTAAATGTCACATCCAAAGGGGATTCTAAAATTATAACTCTAAAAAAACGCAACCTATCAACAATTAATAAGAATAATCTTTCTAATAAACTAAAGCAAGAGACGTGGAATCAGGTTTTTAAATGTGATAATACAGATGAAGCTTTTAATATTTTTCTACAAATATTTCTTGATATATATAACAAAACCTGCCCATATGAATTAAAAATAATTAAAAAAAAAACAATACTAAATCCATGGATGAATAAAACTCTCATAAAATGTTCAAAAAATAAACGAAAACTTTACAATAAATTTTTGAAAGACAGAAGTGAAGATAATGAAAAGATATACAAAAAATATAAACGGTTTTACGAAAATCTTCTCATGAAAGCTAAAAAAAACTATTATAGTGAAGAACTTACAAAAAACAAATTCGATGTAAAAAAAACATGGGATGTAATTAATAGTATAATGGGAAGAAACAAAATAACTACGGCTTTACTGCCTCAAAGAATAAATATCAATAAAACTGTTACTTATTGTCCTTTAAAAATCTCGAATGAGTTAAATAAATACTTTACAAATATTGGCCCGAACCTTGCTAAAAAAATTATAACCACACCCAACTCATTTCAATTATATCTTAAATCGTTAAATGACGTAATACTTTACGATAGCGACTTTTCTCTTAAAGAATATGAAACAGCCTTTTCTTTTCTTAAAAAAAATAAATCACCTGGCTTTGATGACGTTTCTAGTAATATAGTTATTTTAAACAAAAATTACATTTCCAGACCTTTGATTCATATTATAAAACTTTCAATTAATGAAGGTATTTTTCCTGAAGCACTAAAGTTGGCAAAAGTATGCCCAATTTACAAAAACAATGATCAGTCAGAAATCTCTAATTATAGACCTGTATCAGTACTTTCTGTATTTTCCAAAATATTTGAACGTGTAATCTATAATAGAATTTATAACCATTTTAATGAAAATAATTTATTTTACACAAAACAGTTTGGTTTTCGAAAAACCCATTCAACTGAACACGCAATAATTGAAATAGTAGACCAAATTACTAAAGGATTCGAAAACAATAACTTTACTCTAGGATTATTTATTGACCTATCAAAAGCATTTGATACGGTTGATCACCTCATTCTTTTAGAAAAAATTAAACACTATGGAGTAATAAATAAAATCTATGATTGGTTAAAAAGCTATCTCACTGAAAGAAAACAATATGTTATTAATAAGGAATCAGGTGAACTAAAAATTATGTGTGGAGTTCCGCAAGGGTCAATTCTTGGTCCCTTGCTGTTCTTGATCTATGTAAACGATTTGCATAATGCTTCAGCAAAACTTAACGCGATAATGTTTGCTGACGACACAAATCTTTTCTTATCGAACAGTGACATTAGGCAACTTTACTCTGACATGAACTATGAATTAAGGAATGTCAGTGAATGGTTTAAGGCTAATAAACTGTCACTCAATGTAGATAAAACAAAGTATACTCTATTCCATAAAAAATCACAACAGGAAAACCTTCCCTTAAAATTACCAAATTTAATTTTAGATGATAAACTAATCGAAAAAAATGAGTCAATAAAATTCTTAGGAATTCTTATTGATGAAAATTTATTATGGCTTCCTCACATAAATTATATCCAATCAAAAATTAGTAAAACAATTGGTTTGATGTACCGTATTCGCCCATATGTAACATCAGAAAGTCTGAAACTAATATATTTTGGCCTAATACATTGTTTTATTTACTATTCCAATATTACATGGGCTAGTACTCAACCAACAAAACTTAAAAAAATATTTTCTCTACAAAAACATGCATGCAGACTTATATATAACAAAAAAAAATATGAACATGCAAAACCACTAATGAAAGACATGCAAATGATGAGTATATATGAAGTTAATATTTACCAACACTTAATTTTTATGTATAAATATAATAACAGCCTGATTCCAAAAACCTTTAATAATAAATTTACAAAAAATGTTAACAATAATTACTCTCTTAGAATAAATCAATGGAATACTTATAAATTGCCTAGAATTAGGAGCAGGTATTCTGAATATGGAATAGCATACCGTGGACCGGAACTATGGAACACATTTCAAAAAACTAAACATTTAAATACGGTAAAATCACTAAACTCCTTTAAGTTTCTAATAAAAAATGAAATTTTTAAACATTATAAATAATTTTTTAATTTTTCTAAATGAACATCGAATTCCATTATTCTTAGTTTTTTCTATTTTTATTTTTTTTGTTTGATTGTCTCTTATTTTTATCTTTAAAATAATTTGTCAGTATTTTAAATGACTATCGTTAAAATTATATTGATACTATTTACTTTCTTTCTTTAAATGTAAATATTTATGAAAGTTTTTATCTTTTTATTATATTGGAACTGTACATAGTATTTTTAACAATCTTATTCTATTTTAAACTTGTAAAGCCCACATAGGGGCTCTATGAAAAGATTGTGGTGACTTTAGTCATCCATATCTTCTTTGAGCCCCTGCCTGTTTTTTATAAATCAACTTTTTTTGTATGTAAATGTTTCTTTGTAACTATATTTTCTTATTATATAAACAGCAAATATATATTAAAAAAAAAAAAAAAAAAAGAAGCCGTGGCGCAGTGGTTAGAGTTATGGCTAAGAACCAAGAGGTCTGTCTGGTATGGCAGCATTTGCATCAATGGGAAGGAAGGAGGTGTGAACTTCCTAGTTAAAAGCTCTTCTGTGGTGTCCTTTGACAAGACGGCAGGAAACTCTTGGGAAACCTAAATGACCACAAAACAAATTTATAAAGTTACGTATCTGCTTTAAAGACAATTTTAAATACATTGATGCTAAGGTAACTAAGAACAGTTAAAAGCTAATACATATTAACATTTTTTATATAAACTCCCTCCTTTTCCAGCTAAAAAAGTGCAGAATAGACAAAGGATACAGAATCTACTCATAAATAGAGAAATAGACAGAAAGATACGAAAACCAAATTTAGCTCAGAAAATTATTTTATATAGAACATTATAGTATAGAAAAATTACTCTCGTTTAAAAAAATAATCAATTTTTATTAAAATTTGAATTTGAAAGTTCAATTATTTATTTATCTTCTTTTTTGTCTTTAGGTTTGCCGTTATTGAATTATTTAAGCTTATTTGTTTGTTATTTTGTGTTCGTAAAATATACAAATAACCAAGTAAGAAAAAGATAAATGATGGTCTTATCTTTAAGCCCTATTAATCTGTTAATAATATATATTTACATATAGAAATATAGAAACACACAAATATGCAATTAAACATCATACCTAAAAAGCGAAAAATAATTTAAAAAATTGAAATATATTTTAAACAATAAACGAACACAGAGGAAAACAAAAAGTACATAAATATATAGATTTATATAAATTTTAATTATTACAATTATAAATATTAAGAATTATAATATCAAGAATAAAATAATTTACGAAATTTATTTTTATGTATATTGAGAAAATATAAAATATATCTTTAGGATTTGTTAAAGAAATTAATTCTTTGCCAATAAAAAGAAAACACACTGTGTGATTAAATTACTTATTGTGTTTAAAAAAAAGTTTGGGGTCGTTTCCTTAATAATTTTGTACATTAAAAAAAAGAGTTAAATATTTATATGTAAGTTTTCTAAATTTTTAAATAATTAAACAATGGTTGTGAATGTAAGAGACTGTTAGGCGTTTAATCCTAATTGCGTGTTTTTTTTGTTTTGTTTTTTTTCTAATTGCGTTGTTCTTATTGCATACTTGATGCAAATCCTAATTACATGCTTTTGTTGTTAAAAAGTTTCTTCAGTTTCTTCACTTTAATGCTTCAGATATGATAAAGTGCTAAAACTTCTAATATTATATTGAATTATCATTTTGAGGGTACAAAAAAAATGTTTTTTAAAAAATAATTTAAAATATAAATTATTTTAAAAAAAAACATTTTTTCTGTACTCTTAAAGATTGTGGGTTATCAAAGGCTTTCATTAAATGCAATCATTAAAAGCTCTTTGAATTTCGTTCCTTTTCCACTTACATTTCAAAATTTTGTTAAAAACAAAACAAAAAAGTGTTCAGTAATACTAATCTGTTTGGGCATTTGATAAAAAAAGTTAATGGAAAAATTAAAAATTAAATTTTTTAAAAAAAGGTTAATTAAAAACAGGTTATATTTTTTTTCCCTTTCTTCATTTAAAATTTTAAAATAAAATCAAATAAAAAACAAGTCTCATATGATCAGTGGTTTCAGCTTTGATTAACTCTTTACACCATCTTTCAAAAAACTTTCTTCAAATTTATAAAAACAAAATTAAAAAAGTATGACACTAGTTGAAACAAGTAGGAATAATTTAAAACAAAATATCTCTATTTTAATCATTTTTTAAGTTCTGAAGTTTTTACTTTATGTTCCTAAAAGGTATAAAAAAAGTTAAAAACCAAAATTGTGGATTTTAAATGCATAGATAATTTTTAAAGTTTTGTAATAAAAAAAACAATAACAAAAAAAAGATATTAAACATACTTTGAAACTATTTTCATTTGTAATTCTGGTTCATTATGAAAAGTTAAATAATAACAGCAGCATCGTGAAAAGTCAACCAAATCGTTCCAAACTAAAAAAATCATGTTTTAAAATTAAGACATTTGTTAATAATGAATATTTGAGAAAAATACAAAAAACTAAAACTTGATTATATTATGAAAAGAAGCATGAGCAAAATAAAAACTTTCACTCTTTCACTATTGAGTCTTTTTTCAATAATTTTTTTTGATGGCTTTAGGCAGGGTCGGACTGGCACACATTGGACAGGAGCCCGGGGAGGAGGGGGAGATAAACCCTTAATCACATAGTTTTTTTGTTATAAGGGTATAGGCAATTTTAATGATGTGCATGCAAATTTCTATATCTTTGATCATGCACTCCGTCTATCAATTTATTCGGCACGTTTAAAAAAATAAACCTATAGGCAAGGTTTTAAAAATCTACTAATTCTCAATAGTGACGTCGCACCACTTAATTTTCTGCACATTATTGCCATACTAAAATGGATTTTCCCAATAAGTTTATCAAGTTTTTTAATTATTAACATAAAAAATTCATAATCAAATTATAAGAAAAAGATATGTATTTGCGCAATTATACTACCGCAAGTAATCCGTAAGAAGTTTTGATGATTTTGCCAAACTGTGGACAACCTCTTTGTAATCAATTTTTATGTCATTCTCAACATTCATTAAAATAAATGATTCGAGGTGCTTTTCACCCTATAGAATATGAAGGCGGTTTTTCACAATTTTCAACTTTGGAAACTTTCACACTTGACTTTGCTCACAATTGCGTGCAATGGAGACATAATGCCGTTTTATATGCAGCATACATATTAGAATATGGAAATAATGATGGACGCAACTCAAATATCTGTTAATATCTTTTTCGGAGCTCCGTTTCTCTGATTCAGTTTTATCAGCCTTATTAACTAATGGAAAATTAGTTGCAAATGATGCCACCTCTGTGCACAGTGTTTCCCTCTGTATGCCAGAAAGATTTGCTAAATCATGAAAAATATAACCTTCAATATGTTCACGCAAAGATGGAAAGTTTTAAGGTTCCAGACAAGCTATATCTCATAAAGTACCACCATCATTTTCTTTTAAACGGTCTTTGGTTGCTGTATTGGCAATATCCACAATAACGTACAATATATTAACCCTAAACCACCTTGCTGGGTCCTAAAATTCTTGTCTGCTTTCATCACTCGTATTTTCACCAGACATCTGCTTTCGTTGTCAAGCTATTTTTGTGGGAGCTTAGTTTCAAATGTATCTTTTATATCTTTGTTAGCTTCAGATATAATTTTGCAAATCATTCAGCTTTCATGAGGATATCAGGGTATTTTCACGACTGCAATGAGGCAGTTTGAAGTGGTTTCTATAATCTTCATAGCAACAAGAAGTTCCCAGCCATCTGTTTGTAAATACTTTGAAACTGGTGTGAATATATTGTGTATAAGATTGCGCAAGCAGCGTATTTACCAAAAAATAAAGGAGGTTACTTCGTGCAGCGATCACGTTTATGTTTTTCCTTAAAATACAAATTATCTGCTAAGTTATGATAACCAAATACGATTTGTATTTTATTGTTTAAAGAAAATAGCCACTAATACAAAGTTAAAAATCAAAGGTTTTAATTTTAGTTTTATAATATTTTATTATATTATAAATTTTTTTTTAACTATATTTAAAAAAATTTTCTGAAAAATTGTTTTTCTTGGAAAATGAGATTTTTTAGATTTACCCATTTTACCGTATTTAAAGCTAAACTCTAATTGTATTTCATTATATATTTTTATAAATACAAAAAGCTAAAATATAATGTTTACTAAGAAATAATAATATTTTAAACAATAAAATCTCCGGCCCGATTAAATATTTCTGAGCCTCTCTGGCTGGCTTCTTGTAACTATATATGTAGCGCCTATTATTATAATTATTATTACGTTTTAAATGTCTTTATAAAATCATCTTTATAAAATAATTGTCGTAAAGAGGAGGTCCAAAAATACTTTTGTGCCAACATATTTTTATCCTCTCCAGGGCCCTGGGTTTATATAAAATAAATACGCATGACTCAACAAAAATACGAAATTTAATGGTTTTTTGTAATAAATTGATTTTTTAGTCACTTAATAACTTACTCTACCGCTAATAAATATTTATATAAGACTGCTTTACAATGTCTTTGTATATTTTATTAAACATTTCATATTTTAATCGTAGAAATAAATAACATATTCATTTTATTTGCAAAAATGATGCATATAAACAATATATAGTTATTATTAAATTGTATATTTGTGTGTTTTACTTGTGCATCTTAATTTATAGTGAGGCCCAGGAACTTCAGATATGGTAAGGGCCAGGGGAAAATCCCCCCAGCCTTCCTGGCCAGTCCGACCCTGGCTTTAAGCTGTCGCTAATGATCAACTTAATATAGTTCTTCATGTTGTTTTCACTTGTTGTTTTGAATTTGAATTTTGAATTTGAGGCTCTAATCATCGCAATTTTTTTTAAACCATCCTTATTTGACACAATTATAAACATATAAATGTTTGCTTCATGTCTAAAAGTTAGCTCAAACATCAAAAAATACTGCATCCGCCCCTGAACTGGTATAACTCTTGCAATTTTAATCTGATTGGAAATACTCAATGTCCTTAGTCCTCATGAAAGTTATGTGATAATGGTATTGCTAAATTATGTATAGATTTTATTTCAACGTTGCTGCTTATTTTATCTACATTCAGTTGTTTGTTCGGATTCAACAAATAAAAAAGCACATAATAACGCATTTTTAGTTAGTTTATTGTTATTCATTATTGATTTGTTAGCTGTTAAATATTTACAAGGTTTTAGTTTTATTGCTACATTTGATCCTGCACAAAAAAAACTTGATTGAACGTTTTTGCAACTATTGATTCACTAAATATATTATTAAAGTTGATTTTTGAATCGCAATTAGTTTCTAATTTTTTTATCAATTAGCTCATTAAAGACATATCAAGTTTTTTTAGTTTTGCTTTTGAATTTTAGTTATTGGTTTTTATACATTTTACTAAAACGATTTGTTATTAGCTTATTTTATCTAGTTTTTATAATGTGCTTACAACTGACGATAATAAAAAAAAAACTTTTTCGATCGATTTTATTATCAAAATGGCGTACATCAATATGAATACGGTCAGATCTCAACACAGAAGTAAGAATTTTTTGTATATATATATATATAGTTGATATATTTTGGTACTAATAGGTTTATGGAACTGTCCAAGATAACTATTTTGTTGTTTTAACGTCTAACTCATCATCAATAAATGTTAAGTTGGCCATTAATACTATGTGACGTCCGTCACTTTGGTAAACTTTTTTTTTTTTAATTGATTTATTTAGAAGCCCCAAGAAGACCTAACGGTCTTGTCACAGAGCACCAGGGAAGTGCATTTAACTAGGAAGTTCACGCTTTCTTCTGACGCGAAAATATGTCCAGAACCTGGATCTCCTGCTTCTAATGCAAGCGCTATAACCACTGCGCCACGGCCGCTAAACTTATTGAACTTCATTTACAATGAAGTTCAATCAGTTTAGCGGCCGTGGCACATAATGGTTTTTATGTTGCATGTTAATTTTGAACTGTTTCTATATTTTTATAATTTTTTTTTAGTTTTTTTGTTTTAGCTTTACGTATTTGTATTGGATATTTTGTATTGTGTTTCTGTATTCTCTGTATTTTCTGTAGCAGTTTGATATGCTTAAATTTTATGTGGTTGTTTCAATATTTTAGATACTCCAGCGGCTGCATATCATTAATTGCTACTATAGCTGTAGATGATTCTAAATTGTGTGAAGTATCTGATAATTTCGCTGAAGATTACAAGATTGAAGATTTGGAAACTCAACCACGGAAGCTTCTGAAAATGAGTCTGAAGTAAAAGAATCAAATGACGAAAAAACAAATATTTTTTTTTTTTTTTTTTTTTTTTTAGGTGCCCCAAGAAGTCCTAACGGTCTTGTCACAGAGCACCGCGGAAGTGCATTTAACCAGGAAGTTCACGCCTCCTTCCTTACCGTGACGCGAAAATATGTCCAGAGCTCGTTTCGAACCCGGATCTCTTGCGTAAAGCAAGCGTTCTAACCACTGCGCCACGGCCGCACAAATGATGCTGACTCTGCTGATGAGCCACTTACAAGCATTACTACGAGAAGATTGATTTGGAAAATTATCATTAGGGATCCTTAGGGTTTTGTACCCACTAATTTGAATAATAACTTTCTAACTGCTAACTTTGATAAAATATAACTGAATCCACTCAATTTCTTGAAATACATCGACAAATAACTGTTTTTAAACAAGTTTAAAACTGTTTTTAAACATGTTTTAAACTTGTTTAAAAATTATGTATAAATATTTTATTCTAAGTATGAGCTGAAAATAAAAACAATAAATACTAAGTTAATACTTAGAGTTCGTTGCTTAAAAACAAAATATATTAGGTTTAACCTCGATTTCTCAAAGCTTCAAAAATTAACCCTTGAGGTATTTTGATTTTCAAATAAACCGTAATTCCTCTTTTTCTTTTTTTTTTTTGCAAGACTTATTTTTATACACATTTTTCCACTTTGTAGTTACATGCAAGAATTTATTTCAGAAATTGACCACACGCAAATATAATTTCTATTATATATTATGTAGTGAATAAGTCGGCAAAAAAAAAGTTATTCAATTTTTTTTTTTTATTATTATTATTTTTTTTTTTGTAAGCTTTTAATAATATACTTTAAGCTTACTTGAAAATACAGTTTAATATGACGCATCAAAAATCTCGGTTTTTAACTGTTTCGTTTTAATATAAACATGCCGCTATGCCAGTTTGGATTCGGCCGACTCGCAATCTCCCAATTGAAAATCAGAGAAAACATTGGGATAATTTATAAAAGAATTTCAATAATTTATTTTTAAGATTATTTTTTATTTAATAATTGTTATAAACTTTTTTTAATTTTTAATTATTGTTAAAAATTTGTTTCGTCCTTTAAACAAGATGAAATCTAAAATCAAAATCTTAAATCGTATTTTCGTTCTTTTAAATTATAAATATTTGGGCTTTATAAAATTCTGAAATAGTTTCTTTTGCTTTAAATTCTTTCTATTTGTATTTTTAATAAATGTTTCTATATTTTGTTGTAAATAATTCAATACTTAGTAAGTTATTGATGAGGTTTATGTTTAAAAGGTTTTAGTATGAATAAACTCTTCGAAGTTCGTCTTACCTGCAAGGAAAGGATGATTAAAAGATAAAAAAAAAATACATTTTGTTTAAAATTAGTCTATGAAATTCTTCAAATTTAATAGAAAGAAACTGAAATCTTCTACTTCGAAACAAAATGGTGCCTTGTAACGATCCATTTCTTCCTTCTGATGATATCAATCAGCTTCTATGTCTTCAGGAAAAAACTGATTCTACAACAGCATTTGTTTCAGAAGAATGTAAGTTATATTCAAAATTTTATTACATAAAATTGAAATCTTAGAGAAAATCTTGCAAGCGAAACTGTACCTGGTCAAACTATCAAAAGAAATTTTAAATTTTTAACGAAATACTGTATTATTTGCACATGTAATCAATTATCTCAATATCCTGCATATATATATATATATATATATATATATATATATATATATATATATATATATATATATATATATATATATATATATATATATAACTGCAAGTTGGAAGATAAACCCAGATCTAAACATCCTCAGAGTTTCACGGCTGCTCAATAATAATATTGAGCAGAGCACAGAGCACTTGCTAAAACTTTTAACCGATTGTCCAAAGCAACACAAATTTTTTTCGTGACAACGCTCAGCCATGTAATTCAAAATCAACTGGCAAAAGTTATTAGAACTCTGCTAGGAGATATTATATAATTTTCGCACACACCTAATGTTTATTCAGTGTTTTTATTAGTAGAACTAATTTTACATTTAGAAACCAACAATTTTATCATTTTAAATTTTCAAGTAAGTTTTTAATACTAAACGTTCTATGTTTTTACAGGTTTCAATTTTAAAGAATCAACTTCTGATGATAAGACTTCAACTTCACTTCTTCCATCTATGCTAGTTAGTTACCATCAAAGTACAAGAACAATTTTTGAAAACTACCAAATGCAAGTAAACTCTCATCAAGAGAGTATTTTATCTTCAAACAGCTCAATTCTAGATAATCTAGTTGAAAAGAAATCTGTTGACAAAGGTAATTAGTTGCTTTTAAAATCTTTTTAATTGTATATTTGTAATTATATTTATAATTATAATTATAATTATAATTTTTAAGTAATTTTTAAGTATAATCAAGTTTCTAAACCGTTTAATGATGACATAATAATGATGACATAATAAGCAATAAAGACAACTTTGTTTGTTTGAATTAAAAATAGCAACTAATAATTAAATCTTGCATTTATTAATTCTGGTCAAACTTTATCAAGTTAATATTATCAAATATATATAAAAATTAGTGTTACTTTATTTTTTTCTTAGGCGTGTCTATGGTTCATGCAATGTGGAATATATTACCTTTAGGAGCATCTATATTCAGCTTACCTTACTGCGTTATTGCTGGTGGTTATTTTGTACTTCCTTTAATTTTTATTATTAGTGCTATGGCCGACGCAACAGGAATTCTGTTAGTTGATTGTTTATATGCAGCATCACACAAGACTAAGCAGCGTAAAAAAGTGAATTCAAATTATGTTGATATAGCCAGATGTGTATGGGGTGTAGTTGGTGGCCATATTTTCAATGCTTTTTTAGTGTTTTATTTATTTTCTGGTTGCGTAGTAAACGTTATATTGTTAGGAAAAAGTATTCATGATTTGCTCCATTCTAGTACAAAATTTTCTTTTGGATTATTGACAACCTTGTTTTCAGTGTTAATATATCCCACATTATTTATAAAAAAACTTACAGTTTTGGCGTATCTCAGCATGGCGGCGGTATTTTCTGTTCTTGTTGGAATTTTTACGATTATATTAGCATTTTTCTTGGAGCTTGAAAACTGGAAAAATAATATTGATGAAATTTCACTAATAAACGCAAACGGGTTGTCGTTAGCTTCAGGAATAATAATGCTTTCATGCGAAGTGCATTCCGTTATTCCACACGCAGAAGGTATTATGAGAAAAAGTTCAAAAATAAACTTTGTTCTTCATCGTTCATTTATAGGAACAGCATTAGTAAAATTTTTAGTAGCACTTTTAGGTTCCCTAACATATGGTTCAACAACTCAAAGTATTGTCACCCTAAATGTGGCAACTATCAATCGCTCAGCTCATGTAGTTTGTTCACTTACTACGTTACTATATGCAATTTTAAATTACCCCCTGAATATGTTTATTATAAGTGAGTTCATTGATAATTTTATAAAAAATACAAAAATCAAATCAAGCGTGCCATTTTTCTATTTATGGATAGCATGCACCCGTTTTATTCTTATAACACTAACTGTGCTGGTTGCTGTATTTGTTCCGTACTTTGCAGTTGTTTTAGGTTTACGCGGAAGTTTAATTGGCACTTGCTTGATATTTATTTTTCCATGCTATTTTCACTTAAAGCTAAAATGGGACATTTTATCGTTGCGTCAAAGAACCTGGGATATATTTTTACTTACTGTCGGAATATTATTTGGAGCTGCAGGACTTTACGCATCAGTTATGCGACTAGTTGTTATAATTCAAACATAATAGTTTGTGAAGATATTAAATAAAAAGATAAAAAAATTGACGGGAGCAAAGCCGTAGGAGAAGCAATTTTTTCAGTTAAGTAAAGGTGTCAGTTAAGAATTGCCTTAAGTTAAGTATAGCTATCAAGTAAGTAAGCCTACGTACTCAACAGTAGGCCAAATTAATAACTTTACTAAATTGTTCCTGTAACAATTAAAAAGCGTAGTTTTTATACTGCTGATCTAATGGAGAGTTGGTCTACTTATTTATGAACTAGAGACACCTCAAATACTTAGCAATTATAGATATAAAATATATTGTCGCGTGCACAATCGTCACAATATTGGCTCTTGACACGCAATTAAAAACAAATTAAAAAAAAAACAATTTTAAATTGACACGTGTTTGCTTTTGATTTAGATAAATCTCTACAAAGATATTTACATTGCTAAATTTACTAAACACCTTTACAGCATTTCAAATTTTAAACTGTTTAAATGTTTAAATTTTTTATCATAATCTTAAAAAAGCAATTTTAATTATAAACAATTTTTAGAATTTAAGTTTATTTTTATTTTATCTTAAAGAATATATTGATAAACTCTTATAGAGTTATGAACAATTATTCATGAATTACACAATGTAACAAAAAAAAAAAAAAATTCTGTTTATCAAAGTTTTTTGATGTTTCTTAATTAATTTGAGTATGCTGAGTCTGAATATGACATTGGATTTTTTATTGCATCAATCGTTTGGTCGTAAAAAAAAAAAAAATCAATTAAACATATAATTAATATAAATCGTTTTGCATTAGATTCTACTTTAGTCAATATAAAACATTTACTAATTCAAAAGTGTTATGTTATGTTACAAAACTTCATGTTACATCATGTTTCTTACATATATTACATAATGTTACATTATATTGTATTGTAACAGTCTCTCACAATCTCAAAAAACACTAAAAGTGAACAGTAGAACGAGGTTTTCTTTTATGAAGTTTCTCGTCATCGCGTATCAAACACCAGATGTAGTCACCCATCATAGCTGCATCCCATCTGCCCTGGTATCTTTTCTCCATTGCAAGAATATCCTGATGGAAACGTTCCCCGTGCTCTTCGCTCACATCACCCAAATTTGGTCTGAAAAATTCCAAGTGTGAATGCAGGTAATGCAGCTTTATTGACATTCTGCATTTCATATCTGCGTACCGTACAATTAAGTTTTCCACTATCTCTTTGTAGTTATCACTCTTATTGTTGCCTAAAAAGCTATGAACAACATGTCTAAATGCAGTCCATGCTTCTTTTTCAACAGCAGACATTTTGTCCTCAAGCTCCTTACATGCCAACATAACTTTAATCTGTGGACCAACGAATATACCTGCTGAAATTTTTGCATCTGACACCTTTGGAAACATCTGCCGAATATGCTGGAATGCTGCACTATCTGGGTTTAATGCTTTGACAAATTGTTTGATAAGACCAAGTTTAATGTGAAGGGGTGGTAGTAAGATCTTTTCAACAGGTATCAGAGATTGATTAATAACATTGTGCAAACCAGGCTGTAAATGTTCTCTCACTGGCCACTCACGTCTTGTGAAGTGCTGGTTTGCAGCCCTGCTATCCCATAAACAAAGAAAACACGAGTACTTTGTGTATCCTCCTTGCAGACCGAGAAGAAATGCTAGCATCTTAAAGTCTCCACATACATCCCACTTGTAACTGTCGTAGTTGATTTTCTCAAGCAACAACTTCACGTTCTTATAGTCTTCCTTTAGATGAACGGAATGAGCTACTGGAATCGAAGGAAATCGGTTTCCGTTATGGAGCAAAACTGCCTTTAGACTTCTTGTTGAGCTGTCAATGAATAATCTCCACTCTTCAGGATTGTGAACAATGCCAATGTCATTGAAAAGACCACGAACGTCATGACAATAGCACAGTGATTCTGATACTACATAAAAGTATGCGAATGTTTCATGTCTTTTTCGGTATTTCGAGGTTCTGCAGCTTGGATCTAATAAATTCCATTCTTTCAAACGTGATGTCAGAAGTTCTGCATTTGATTTAGTGAGACCTAAATCTCGTACTAAGTCATCAAGTTCTTGTTGGATAGGGAAATGAGGTGAATCATTCGGTTCCCTGAAATCACAGTCATCATTGAGTTCATCCGGTGAGTCTACTTCAGAATGATATGCAGCTGCTTCTTCGGATTGAGGTGGAGTAGGAACAGGCAATTCATCACTGTGTGGAACTGGTCCAATAGAAGATGGTGTACTTGGATAAACTAGAGTCAGCCTATCTTTCGGTTTTTTATACTTTGAAATGTCAACAATGCAGAAAAAGCAGTCATCATGATGGTTCGTCGGTTCTCTCCATATTCTCGGAATCGCAAAGGGCATTGACTTTCGGATTCCACGCAGCCATCCTTCCAGAGTTGATCTGCAGCTACCACAACTGTAGTGTGGTGCCCACGATTTGTCCTGATCTCCCATAGCCATGCCAAAATAAGCATGATATGCAGTAAAGAATTTTGTACCACTGACAATCTTATGTTTAGCTTGTGTTGGACTAATATAGTAACCACAAACATAACAGAATGAGTCAGGACAAAGCTTGCAGGATCTACTAGACATATTCACCACTTCATGTAACAGTTGTAATTAGTTAAACTGAAAATAAACACACGAATATAGTTAAAATCAGCATATATATATAATGTTTTAATTGCATTACACATATACGAAAACTCCGAAATATACTTTATGCTTTTTCTCAGGAAATCTTGATGATAGAGAAAAACCAATGGTACCACTGAAATCAGCATACAAAAATTATGTAAGAAACATTAAAAAATTAACATAAACAAAAATGTTGTTACATGGTGTTATTTGAATTAAGAAAGTAATCGAGAAAAACAGCGCAATATGGCACTTGGGAATGAGGGCTTTTTATCAAACAGCCTAACAAGAAAAATTTAATAACAAATGGAAACAAAACTGTTTATATAGCTTGTATTTTAAAATACCAATTGGTTTTTTTTAAATGTTGTTAAAGTTTTTTTATACAAATAAGAGTTTGTTTTTTTTACGCTTAAAAAAAATATTGCGGTTAAGGTTATAAGGGCAATAATTACAATAAAATAATAAAACTGTACCCCGCTATTCCCTTTAAAAACATTACAATATTGTGAGTCTTTTATCACGAATTTCAATTCTCTGAATATATAAAGCACGTAATCTGTGATTCAAATGTGAAAAACATGACGTTTTTGGCGGGTTTCATTTTGAAGTTTTGTTTGTAGTTAGCATTAAAGTAAAATTTTAAAATATAAAACGCTAAAAATCGTCTAGACTTTTAAACGCGACTTACTTTGACGTAAAAAATTTTCAATAAGATCAAACGTCGTATTTTTAGAGAAAGAAAAAATGTTTGATTTAATATAGAGGCGTCAAATACACAGTAAAAAAATTTCACGCCTATTTGTCAAATACCCTATTTAAAAATACGTCGAATACATGTCACTTAAAAAGAAATTGTTTCTTTATTAAAAAAAATAAGATTTATCTGTAATCGTTTATAATAAAAGTTGTCTACTCTGGAACAAGGGATTCTTTTAAACTCAATTGTTTTATCTAAAATATCAACCTTTTTTTAGGGGTAAAAATCAATAATATCGAATTGAATAATTGATTTGTCTTTTTATTTTCTAATATGGAGAACCAATTTACAAATTCATACAATTTAAGTTTCATTTCAGACTCAAAATTTTTTAGCCTATTTGTTCTTCAAACTCTGTAGAGTAAAATAAATTAAAAAGTTTTGATTTAGGCAAAAAGAGGACGAATGAAATTTAATGTATGCTACGTTTTTTGTGGAATCGCCCATTTTTCACCAGTGTTATATGTAAACAAGTGTCACATGACCTTTAAACGTCTGCCTCGTGCAAGATGTTTTTTCTCTATAAGCTAGCTGAAATTCGACTCGCCTAACCGAGTACAACGGATTAGCCAGGATGTTCTTTTTTTTTTTGTGTAAGCAGCCCGAAAGTTGCAGAAAAGATTGTTTACTTTTGATTTGAACTTACTGTTAATTTACGGTAAGTTGAACACTTTAGCTTACTGTATAGGCTTGAAACAAACATAACAAGGAATAAAAAATGTATAATTAAGGAACGCGAGATAACATAGGTAGAAAAAAGCGAAAAGCGTGTCGGCGTTTGAGTTAACAAAAATATCATTAAACAACCTATTTTTTGTCTGGATTTGAACAGCATTGATGAAGGTGCAGGAACAATAATACAGGTTTAGTCAACAGTTGAAGGTGTAAATAAATCTTACATTCCTGTTGTAATAGTTTAAGTTTCTGGGCATTTCATGAGTTGTCATCCAAAATTCAGTTATTCATATCCAGATTTCAACGAATTGCACGATATTTCAGAATAGATTTTTATACAACGATTTTAAGATGATGATGATTTTAATTTCAATTTAAGAGAAAATTTTTAAATTTTTTTGTAGTTTATTTTTTACAGGTGACTTAAGAAGGACAACTGACATTTAATCTGTAGATCATTTACAGAAGATTGGAGATGAATCTATATAATTTTCTGTGGTATCGGGGTACGAATATTATCTTGATTAAATTTGGAGCTTTAAAAAATAAGAAGTTTCTTTAACAGAGGAGCTTTAACCTAAAGGAAAATATCCTGATAACTATTACCTTCCCCACCTATCTCTCTTATGTGATTTTATGGCTTAAAGCTGTTATATATTAAAAAAAACTTGCGTTTTTATCAGAAAATATTTAAATGTTAGCTTTAACTTAATTTTAAAACACTTTTCGAAACCCAATAGTAATAAATGAACAATAACATTTAAAAAAGTTAGAGTTAATCAAAAATATTTAGGTTAAATCAAAATTTACCCGTGTAGTTTCAGGGCAGTTTCAGGATGGTTTCAGGGGTGGTTTTAAGGTAGTTTCAGAGTGATTTTTGGGTAATTTCTGGGAAGTTTCAGGAGAGCACAGTGATTTATGACAAGAAAATGAAATTATTCAAAGTTATCCATTAATAAACATGTATTAGAAATTTCTAAAATTGACATATTTTAAAAAATGCAATATATATGTACTATTTACACAACTTATTTTTTTGATATATTCATAGAATAAAGCAAATTAAAAAAATCGGGATGCAAAAGATGGAAAGTGAAAAAATACTAAATAAAAACACTGAAGCATTACTCAATACATCTCCCGCAAATCAACTTCTAGTTCAAGCTTTTTCTGATTCTGGTAATACTTATACAGGTCATTTGATTGTTTTCCAGGTATTTAGCATTTATATATTTTTAAAACAATCTTCCTTTATGCAACAATAAACTCAATTTCTTTCAAATAGATAAAAGCTTCCGTGCGGTGTAATTGTTACCCATCCCTTTGTAATTGTTATCGTTGTTTTGTTGCTTTTGTCTTGTTTTCATCAGTTGACAACAGGACAAAAATCTTTTCCTCCTTATCATCAGTTGACGTTTTGGGATTATAGGATATTGTAATATATCACTACCTGGTGAGAGTCAATGTATTCTTCTCATAGAGCTATCTTTTTGATAGGCCTATATAATGGCATAATGTCGAAGGGGAACTTCGCCGTTTTCATTGCAAAATAAGAAAGCAACATCAGCTACTCCTAAAGTATTTCATCTATTCTTGTATACTCTTTTTCTATCAATCTTATCCCACATTCCTTAATTGAAAATTCTTTTTCTCTTGTTTATTTTTCTTCAAGTCACACGAATTCTTTCATTAAAGTTAATTTTTTAACGAATCCATTGACTCTTCTTAATTCCCCACTGGGCTATTAAGTCTGAACCTTAGTAACTACAAAATTAATTCCCCACTGGGCTATTAAGTCTGAACCTTAGTAACTACAAAATTTATTGTCTTTTTTATAATTAGGTGCCATGTCTCCATCATGCATCCAAACTTGTATGAATTGAAGTTGTTCACCATTAGTTAGCTTTAAGTTTTACAAATCCTGATAGACATGTCGTTTTAATTTCATAACTGATTTAGATGTCTTTTTTTTTTTACACTTCACAATTCTTTTTTCTAACTTCAACTAATTTGCAGTTATCTAATCCTTTAGCTTAGTTTTTTTGAGATGATAATACTGCTTTTCTTGTCAATTCCGTCAATACATCTTTACTCAAAGATAAATTTCTTGTATCCGTAGAACGTCTAGCAGTACGTCTGCTAGACGTTCTACGGGTATGAGACATTTATTTAGCGTGGTAAGGACATTTTACAGACATCTTTGCCTACTGGTTGTTCATCTGCCTGTTCTCAGCTACTTATTGATTTATTATATCTTTTAAAGATTCATTTAAAGATTTTATAACTTTATTTGACTTTTGGTAAAATTATTAAAATAAATTAACTAAATTTTTTTTGTGTTGAAGTTGTGTTAGAACTAAATAAAACCTTACAAAATAATTTTTGTTTAATTTCCTTAATTTGACTTAATAGCATAGACAGTTAATAGACGTACAATAATGCTAAATATATAGTAATATAAAATGATATAATAATATAATAAAAGCCTTTACAAAATATACTATGTTAAATATCGTAGAGAAGACGCCAAAATAAATAAATAATTAAATTTGTTTATTCTGAATGTAAACAATTTTTTCTTTGACTTGAACAAAAAAACATTACAGGAATCATTAACCAATCAGTGTTTACCAATATTTTATAATTAATAAAACATTTTTATTGTATTAATATGAATATTTTTATTGTATAATATATATATATATATATATATATATATATATATATATATATATATATATATATATATATATATATATATATATATATATATATATATTTATTATATATATATATATATATATATATATATATATATATATATATATATATATATATATATATATATATATATATATATATATATATATATATTGTTATATATATATATGTATATATATATATATATATATATATATATATATATATATATATATATATATATATATATTGTTATAATAAGATGTATTAAGTAAATATTTAACTTTTTATTAATAAAAAATGAAAAAAATTTTTATTTATAAAATAATTTTTTATCTAATTTTTAATATAAAGTCCTTAAAAAATTTGTATGTTAGACTTGTATTTGTAACATGCAAACTTTTTATATTAATAATAAGCAAATAAATATCAGTTCCAAATACAATTCAAAGATGATGTCCAAATTCAACTCGTATTTGGAGCTGGAGTAGAGCTGTGTCTTGTATCTTTTATTACATTTGGTGCGTATTTCCAAACTAGGCTTCTATCTTACTTTACAGTTTATGTATACAATAAAAAATCACGCAAAATCTGCAAAACATAATGTAAAGAAACAGAACATAAATATGCTACATAAATTTCAATAAACAACTTTGATGCATCAAAATCTTACAATTTATTCTATTCGAATTATTTTCGCTGAAAAAAATTCCAAACATTCCAAATATTCCAAACATTCTAAACATTCCAAAAATTTTTTCTTTGTTTTTTATTCTAGTTATAAGGGTGCTCCAAGAACTTTATGGTCCTGTCAAAAATCAAATTTTGATTTATTAAGCTATAAATGATACTTTTAAAATAGATCAATCAGATGGAACCAATTTAAAACTAAAAAAAGTAACCCTGTAATTATTTTGAAATAAAAATAAATAATAATAATAATAATATAGATTATTTTCATTGAGGATGGGGTAGAGTGCACCGGACTCCAAAATAAAAGATTTTCCGATTTTCTATACAGTGTTTTCTAGTGTCTGTATAATGCTCTATATATTATATTTGAATATTTAGCTACTTCCGAGAAAGATAAAATTTTAGTTCATTATTCAATTTTGTGTAAAACTTAATTGGCTTTTCAACGTTATGTAACATGATTTGGTTTCAACATTGTATAATGTGATGAGGTTTTAACATAAAATAATATGATAAAGTTTCAACATTATATAACTTGATGAAGTTATAACATTATATAACATGGATGAAGTTTTCAAAAAAAAAAGTAAAAACATTTTTTTAAATATTAATTTTAAATAAGTTTTATTTTATAAAAGCAAAAAGTTGAAAAAATAAAAAATAAATAGGAGGGTATTTTAAAATAACAGGTATACTAAGAAAAGAAATTGCCGATTCTTTGGAACAGCCTTCATAAGATATAAACAATGATAGATTAATGATTAATGATCTATTGTTACCCTGTGGAAGTTAAGCAAAGAATATTGATGCTAAACATCTTGATGAAAAAATAAATGAGTTTTTCACAAATTGAATTCATATTGCTCTTCATTGTTGTAATGTGCTCTGTGAAAAAAATTTAGAGAAGTAGGATACTTCACGGTTATTACCGCTAGGAAACCGCTTGTATCACACTAGGGTTCTCCAGGATATAATATGAAGTGGCAAAACTTCTTGAAGTGAAGTTTTTTCCGTTATACTATAAGTACTATGTCTAAAAAAATTTTGAATAATTTACGTTTATTGTTTTCCTAGAATCTCTATAATCAAAGAACCATTTTTTTTAAAAACTTCAGATTTGTTTCATGAATCTTTTAGTAGTATAATTTTGAGCAAAATTTTGAACAAAAAAACTTTCTACCCACTCTCAGAGTTTTATATAAATATTTGAATAATCTGTATTTTTGTTGTTGCATATTTCCTGACTTTTTTTATAAAAACATATCATATTCAATATTTTTTGTTATTATAATTCAAAAAAAAATAAGTATAAAAAAAAAACAAGAAAAAATACTAACGCATATATATATATATATATATATATATATATATATATATATATATATATATATATATATATATATATATATATATATATATATATATATATATATATATATATATATATATATATATATATATTATAAATATATAATATATATCTATGTGTAATATGTGTGTATGAAAGCACTTATTCATGTGCATATACGTAATATGTCTATAGGTACATATACTTGTAAGTATATGTGTTTACGTGTGTGTGTGTGTGTGTGTGTGTGTGTGTGTGTGTGTGTGTGTGTGTGTGTGTGTGTGTGTGTGTGTGTGTGTTGTGTGTATGGATGTGTGTGTACATGTATTTTGTATTTATGTATATAAACTCATAACTAGCCTATTTTGCTAGTCTTCATAACTGTTTTTTAAATTTTACAGTCGAAAAACGAAAGGCTGATATAAAAGAACTTTTATAAGACACCAATTATAAAGTATTTAACTGATGATTTAAAAATTACAATAATAATGATATAAAAATGACAGGATGAAATATTGAATAGATTTTGAACTGAACGTTTATATTGAATAGATGCATAAAGTGCAACAAAAGAATTCACTTCTTCAAGATAACTTAGTAAATACTAATACTTTGAGTTCAAATGAAGAAACTCTAAGAAGACCTGTGACAAAATAGTTAACTGATTTCTGATTGATTGGTCATCTTTCAACACCAATAATTGGAGCCAAACTGACGGATAGTAAACAAACTCTGAATTATGTCTTATTTTTAAGGAGCGATCCAAAGAATGTTAAAATGGCAGTGAAAATGAGGGTACTGCAAATATTATCCAAAACCATTTTGAACCAACAACAGGAAAAGAAAGCATGGATAGATGGGTATGATAAAATTTTTAAACCAAAAATGCAATGAAACTTGCCTGACAAGCATTTGATCCAAGAATTACAGAAAAAGAACAGTTCAGGTTTGAAATTTTATGAGAAGAGCAAGTCAAAGAATTTGCTGCTTTGCTGGAATATGACTCTGAAACACAATTAAATGGAGAAACTGAAGGAACTAAAATTGATCCTGGTTTTCATCCTGTTGTATATTAATTTCCTGAAATTAATCAACAACATAATGCAAGGAAAAAACAGAATATTTGTCCAACTCAACCTGTTATATCAGCATCAATAGAAATTGCAATCTTAATGATTTTGACATAAAAAGATTTATAACTCGGCAAACAAGAATGCTCAATCTTTAAGCAAAAAGTGCCACGCTTTAAAAAAGTGTGATACTTACTATTATCAACGTGGTATCAATACGGTAAAGTCTTACAGAGTCTAAAGAATTACATTTATCATTACATTTCGTCATAAAATTGACTTGAAGCTTCTTTTTTGAAATAAAATGTTAAATGAAACATTTATTTGTTATTTATTTATCTATTTTTTATCATAAATAACTTTATGAGCAGCCGTGACGCAGTGGTTAGAGCGCTTGCATTAGAAGAAAAAGATCCAGAGTTTGAAGCGAGCTCTGGGAATATTTCGCGCCATTACTATAGGAAGGAGGCGTGAAATTACTCATTAAAAGCTCTTTCGCGGTGCACTGTGACAAAACCGTTAGGTCTTGTCACAGAGCACCTCGAAAGAGTCTTTGCCCCA
This sequence comes from Hydra vulgaris, assembly GCF_038396675.1. Classification (NCBI taxonomy): domain Eukaryota; kingdom Metazoa; phylum Cnidaria; class Hydrozoa; order Anthoathecata; family Hydridae; genus Hydra; species Hydra vulgaris. Next base: position 21,510,099 of record NC_088932.1, on the reverse strand, counting down.
AGCTTGGGGCACCTAAAATAAAAAATAGCCAAAAAAAAATAAATAAAAAAAAAGTTCTGTTGTAGTATTATATAATAATCAAAATTATAACGTCTAAGTTTTAAACTTTTCACCTTAAAATGCGGTTCACATTCAGAGATTTTGCGGGGCCCCAGGATCTCTTATCAACAATCAGCAAAAAACTGTTTTTAGATAGGGTTATGATAAAAACTTCTCTTCACAAAATTTTGCCATTTCATATTATATCCTGGAAAACCCTAGTGTCACAAACATATCATTTTACATTGTTGCTTATTGCGTTTTGACTTTAACAAGTAAAGCAGGGAGGAAAAAGAGCACTTTATTTATCTGACGCATTTCTACACTAATGATGTGATTGAAGAAAACTGAAGCAGTTTTACACTAATGATGTGATTGAAGGTAACTGACGAAGTTCTACACTAATGATGTGATTGACATAAAACTGACGCAGTTCTAAATTAATGACGTGATTGAAGATAACTGAGGCAGTACTATAGCACTGCGTTATCTTCATAAGTTATATATCAATCACATCATTAGTATAGAACTGCGTCAGTCAAATGTCAATCACGTCATTAGTGTATACACAAATGATGTGATTGACATCATTTGTGTATACACTATTGAAAGATAAAATAAAAAGAATTTTTAATAATTATTTCAGAGAACCTGTTCAATAATCCCACTTGGTTTATGTTAAATGGGCTGCATAACACAGTCATTAATGTAAATAAGTGCATAAACTTTTAAAGTAAATCCTTAAAAAAATTCACAAAAATGTCTATCTATTTTAAATATTTTAGTATGTGAGGTTAAAGTATGTAAGTACCAAAATTTTGTAATGAAGTTTGGCATTAATAGGTAATAAAAATATGAAAATTCTTAAAACTACAACGTTAGTATTACAATAACGCACACACGCACAAAAGAAGCCAAAAATAATTAAGAGTTTGTATAAATCGGGCTTTTAAAAAAATATTTTTTTCGGCTAAGGAGTCGTCCATACGTCCGGTTTTATTTTTTTATACGTCCGGTTTTATTTTTTTATACGTCCAGTACGTCCGGTTTAATTTTAACCGCCCCCTCCTCCTTCGCATTCAGCCATACGGTTTTTTGAGTACCCTCCACCTCACTAAAAGTAAATACGCTTTTAACCTACCAACAAAAACATTTTATGTTATTTTTTTTTTTTTAATTTAGCGTCTCCTAATTTTTATAATTGACCCACTGCCCCCCATCTCAAATAAGTCATTTGCAGACCCCTCTTTTCCTCCGAACGTACGTATTTTATGGACGATCCCAAAGTCTTATGAGACACATTCCTTTACAATAGTTTTTTAAAATTTAAAACAGATTGTTTCAAGTTTAAATTCCTAAAAAAAAATCTAACATTTTTTATAAAATATCAGTTGCGTATAAATATAGTCAATATATACTTAAATCTTGATTAGTCGTTGTATATTAAAAAAAAAAGATAGCTCCTTAAAAAAATAGATCAAGTGGATAAATTTACTATTAAGAAAAAATAAAAATAAAATGTAAAGCTAAAGAAATAGGTAAAGGGTATTAATCTGCGGATGCCATTAACTCAGTTTGTTTTTTCACTTCAAATGTTTGGAGTTTAGAAATCCGCATCAGAGTTGAAAAAAACGTCGTCTGTTTATTTGTGGCTTTTCATTCTTTCTTTCTTTATTTTTTATTTTTTTTTTTCCTAATAATTTAGACATATGTTACCAAAATTAAAAAACAAAAAACAAAAATATCCTTGAAACTAAAACAGTTTGTAAAACATTCATCCGTCCCTGAAATAGTCAATTCTGTAAATGAAAAATTTTAATAAAACAAATTTCAAATCAAAAAGCTTATAATATTAATATCAATTAATATTGAATCTAAAATCGTGTATGATTTGAATTATTATCATGTATAATATTAATTAAGATTAGTATCATGTTTTGTTGTTTCAATTTTATAGTTATGATGAACAATATTTGTAAAGAAAACATGCGTAACAGCGTAAACCGCGAAATTTAAAATAAGATTTGCAACGTGGATCGATCGTAGCTTGTGATCGCATTAGTACAAAATGTTTAAATTAATATTTAACTGACTTTAGGCGTAGCAAGTGTAACCATTCGAAACTGTATAAATTGAATTTTGCTCAGTACGAATATATCATTTGACATATCTCTACTGTTACTCATCAATTGCTATGGCTGTATTTAGTTACCTAGTTTTTATTTATGCAGTAGTGTTGTGCTCTGCTGAAGATCTCTTAGTCACGAAAAAAGTTTATTTTGATTTGGCGGAAGATGGAGTTTCGATTGGACGAATAGAAATAGGACTATTTGGAGATGTTGTCCCAAAAACTACAAGAAATTTTTATGAACTAGTAACACACAATGTAAGTGTTATAATAAATATTCATAAATATGATAAGCAAAGTTATTATCGATATTTTTAAAATATCTGTTACTTAAGTTTAATATTTATGCTCTAACTAAAGGATTGACGTTTTGTTTGTTACATGTTGTTTTAGAAAGGATTCGGATATAAAGGTAGTAAATTCCACAGAGTAATTGACAATTTCATGATGCAGGGTGGTGATTTTACAAATGGTGACGGAACTGGTAAGTTTTCTAAATTAAATTTCAGAATTAGATACATGTTTGCCTATCCCTATTATATATTTTTTTTAGCTTTAAGTTTGTATATACCTATATATATATATATATATATATATATATATATATATATATATATATATATATATATATATATATCTGCCTGCGCTAATTTATGTTGTTTACAGTGTTTATTTATAGGCATTTGTTGTACTTTTGATCGGAAGTTTTTATTTAGATACATAATTAACTTTGTCACTTTTGTTATATTATTTATTGTTATGCATGTATGTATGAATTTACTTTCGTTATATTCATACATGCATGCATCCATACAATACACGCTTTGTTGTTCTTATTCTTACGATTTATTCATCTAATGACATAAACACACACACACATCTAACAGCATACTTGAGTCAGTATTATGATGCCATACTGAAAAAGGGAGCTACTGTGGGCTTTAGTGCATACATCGACTGATATATGGAGAGCATGCAAGGGAGTTGCTGCTTAATCAACTGAGGGTTGGGGCAGGGATAAGTTTTATTTCATTATTCTTCATGTTTCTTCTTTTCTGAAAAAGCTGTATAAATTTAGGTGAGCTTAAAATATATATATATATATATATATATATATATATATATCGTCACATGAGAATTATAGGGTTCCATCTGCATTTTTTTATGTTAAAAAAATCTAGCGATTAAAGTTTTAATTAATAATTAATAATAAAAACAAACAACTTTAAAAATATTATGAATAATAATATATTTTTAATAATGAAACCATAATAACATAAACGACTTGTAATTTATAACTATAAAGAATAATAGCATTAAAACATTTTAAAATTAAATATCGAAAGTTAAGTTCTCACAACATAAAAAAATGCAGGTAGAACCCTATAATTCTCATGCGACGATATGTAAGTGTTTTATTAAAATTAATTTAGGTGGCAAAAGTATATATGGAGAAAGGTTTCCTGATGAAAACTTTAAATTAAATCATTATGGAGCTGGTTGGTTATCCATGGCAAATGCTGGTCCAGACACAAACGGTTCACAATTTTTTATTACATTTACCAAGACACCTTGGTTAGATGGGCGTCATACTGTTTTTGGCAAAGTAACCAAAGGAATGGTAATAACAAATCTTAATATACAATAGTAATGTTAATGTGTTTTATTATGTTAACCTATTATAATAAATAATTTAGTTGAGCAGTTTATTATGGTTATAAATATTTTAATGACTTTACTGTTTACTTTAGGATGTTGTTAAGCGAGTAGGAAAGTCTAAAACAAACCATCGAGACCAACCTCTAAAAGATATTACGATAGCAGATTGTGGTGCATTAGAAGTTGAAAAACCGTTTCCAGTTGAAAAGAAGGATGCTGATCAATAACTTTGATAGGAACTATTTTTCAAATTACTATGTATAAAAAATTTTGTTTTAAAAATTTCTAATATCAGAGATATTTGAATGTTGAAGATAACCTACATCTGAAGTGGCCCATACACTCATCTTTATTGGTACAGTGCTCTTAAAAAACTTGCCTGAGATCCACAAATTAGTTTTATAAAAATGATTTGATTTTTATATTTTATAAATTTTTACTTAAATGTTATTATATACAATATAGTTTTCAACTTATGATTTTTAAGTTTTACTACATCAGAAATAATTATCAACCAAAAAATCATGTTCAAACATTTTTCTGAAACTTTTATGCATCAGTTCTTTAATGCATTTTGCTGCAACGCAGTTGTAACTGAGACCGCTAATACTCTTAAATGCATGATTCGAATAGCAAATTTTCCATATATGGTCAAATATTAAAAAACAAACATTTTGTTTAAATATACTATCGAATGCAGTTGAGTTCATTTTAATTTTAGTTGCGTCAAAGCATACGACGGCACAACTTTAGTTATGCAGTACTAGAATTAATAGGGTGGACCGATGATCGTGATTACATTAATATCTTAAAACAAAAACCTCTTCTAAAAACTCCTTGAAGTCTTGATCATAATAAGCTGATCATCTTAACAAAACAAGTTGAATGCTACTTTTTATTTATCTCAAGTACAAACATGATTAATGAATATCTGTTATTGTAAAATTTAGTTTTTAAATTTGAATAAAATGATTGAAATTAAAAAATAGTATGGAAATGGATAAATAGATCAGGTTGAAATAATTAGTATAAATAGACAGTATGTATAAGAAACAATTGGATTTAAAAAAAACAAAAAAAAAACTTAATTGGCGTTATGAAAAGTTATTTCCGGGTCTAGAAATAGTTTGATTTTTACGCAAAAAGTTATGAGATAGCTTGACACTCCACTCCTTTCAAGCTAGAAATTTTTATATGCAATTTCTATATATAATATATAAAGTACCAAAAACTATAATATATAAGGTACCATAAATATAATATAAAGTACCAAAAACTAAAATATAAAGTACAATAAAATATAATATATAAAGTACCAAAAACTATAAAACACAAAAAACCATCATCATCATGAAGTTCTCTAAACCTATCATTCACTAATATTCTTCAAAGTAACTTTTCTTCTGTTGTCTTATCTCTTGTAAAGTTCACTAGACCTACACTAGTGGCCATTGAATTAAAGCCACTTGAGGATTTTGCTTTAAAATGAAATATGTATAAAAAAGTAAGAACAACGTCATGCCGTTCGGTTTGTTTATATATGACGTCATTATTATTTATGTTATGCATATTATACACGTGTTTGGCTTAGTATTTAATTAAATTTCATGATTTCTTGCTGAAAAACTATAATGTTGTTATTGCTTATTTTAGTGTGATAATGGGGGAAAAGCCAGATATTAATGATTTTGTCAAGGGGCAAATTGTAACATTGAATGCTGAGCGTTATTCTCAGCGTGATATTGCAAAGAAACTGAAGATTTCTAGAGGTGCCGTTGAGAATGTTTTAAGATCTGGATGTGTTTCACGACGTTCCAACTGCAAGGGAGTACGAAAAACAAATCATCGTGATGATCGTTATTTGAAGAGCATTGTTGTGTCTAGTCCGCATACTTCTTCTGCACGCGTTGCAAGCCTAGCTAGTGACAGGGGTATTCAAGTGAGTGCTAGGACTGTTAGGAGACGTCTATCAAATGACTTTGGTCTTGTAGCTCGCAGACCAGCGAAGAAACCTCTAATCACGAAACAACAACTCCTCCAGCGATTGAAGTTTCGCCGTGCGATGAAAGACAAGTCAAGGGAATGGTGGGAGAGAGTCATGTTCACAGATGAAAGTACCTTTCAGCAGCTACGAGGCCCTGGCTACAATTATGTCAGACGTCCTGCCTCTCAGCGATTCAATCCCAAATACACCATCAAAACTGTCAAACATCCACCAAGCGTCACGATCTGGGGTGGCATCACAGCAAGTGGTCGGTGTGGACTGCACATCTTCGATAAAGGGGAAAAGGTCAATGCCAAAAAGTACTTGGAGGTTCTTGAAAGTAAGCTTCAAATCCACATGAACATCTCAGGAGCAACAATTATGCAACAAGACTCAGCCCCTTGTCACACACCGCAAAGATTGTCCAAAAGTGGTTTTCAGACAACAACATTGAACTTCTTTCCAATTGGCCATCAAATTCACCTGATCTAAATGTGATTGAAAATTGTTGGCAAATTATGAAAAGGAAAGTTGCTGCACATCGTCCTACATCAGAAAAAGACCTGAAAGAGGTTTTAAAGCGTGTGTGGACGACAGAAATAACACCGGAATACTGTAGAACACTTGTTCATAGCATACCTGATCGCATTAATGCTGTGCTTAAAAATAAAGGATATCCTGTGAATTACTGACTTTTATTCATCGTTTGAGCTAGAACTTTATTCAGTGTATTGTAAGGTTAAAATTGCATTTGATAATATGCCTGCTAGTCCTTGTTGCTAGAGTAAACTGTGTATTTTCCAAAAATTTGCTGCTGGTTTTATTTCAATGGCCACTAGTGTACTTGCTTACAGACGTCTGTTTATTGCTGCTAGAAACCATTGTAAAAAGGTTTTGTCTAACGCCAAAGTCCGCTTTTCTCAGGCCATGAAATCTCGTATCTCATCTCAAAAATTAGGCTCTCGTGACTTCTGGAGAATCTTTAATAGTATTAATAATTAGGGCAAATCTTTAATTCCACCTCTCTTGTATGGTTCAGACTTTGTCACCTCACCTAAAGACAAAGCTGAATTGTTTGCTAAAAACTTTTCCTTAATATCATCTCTTGATTCCACTAGTTGCGTTCTACCTGATATTGCCAACAAACGAGTTGATCCATTGCTTGACGTTCGTATCACTCCAGCTTCTGTATCTAAAGTGATTTCCTGCTTTGATTCTTCTACCGCTTGTGGCCCGGACAACATACCAGTTATAGTTTTGCAGAAGTGATCTCCGGAGCTATCATCTATACTTTCAAAACTATTCAACAAGTGCTTATCAGATATTTTCCAGCCTGCTGGAAAGCGGCATCTGTTATCCCTATTTTCAAAAGTTCTGGACTACCTATCCCATTAGTCTTTTTCCTATCATAAGTCTTATCTTGAATCTAACAACTTACTTTCTCATCATCAATATGCGCATCGATCTTCTTGTTCTACAGCTGATTTGCTAACAGTAATAACCGATAGGTTTTATCGTGCATTAGATAAAGATGGAAAGGTTAAGGCCATCGCTCTTGACATTTCAAAAGCTTTTGATAAAGTTTGGCATGCTGGTCTTCTCCATAAGCTTTTTTCTTACGATGTATCTGGTAATATCTTTAAGATTATTGAATTCTTTCTTTCCAATCGTAGTATAAAAATTGTCCTCGATGGACAGCACTCTTCTTCTGTAACTTGAGGGGTTCCTTAAGGTTCAATCCTTGGCTCTATACTCTTTTTAATTTACATTAACGATCTTCCAGATATTCTCATATCTAAGATGGCATTGTTTGCTGATAATACTACCATTTATTCTTGATGTAATAAGAATCCAACACTCTCTGATTGCTTGGAGGGGGAATTTGAGCTTGAAAAGAATCTCACTTCTGCTACAGCATGGGGCTCACAGTGGCTGGTGAACTTCAATACAGATAATACTCAATTTTTTTCAGCCAATCGTTATCGTAATAGTTTAGACCTTCCTATATTTACAAACGGTGATGTACTCGATGAGTCATCTACTCTTCATCTTCTAGGATTAACTCTTACTTCCAATCTTTCGTGGAAACCATATATCAAATCAGTTGCAAAATTAGCATCTGCTAAGGTTGCATCTCTTTATCGAGCTCGGCACTTTCTTACTTCGGATTTTATTCTCTTTCTCTATAAACCTCAAATCCGGCCTTGAATGGAATACTGTTGTCATATCTGGGGCGGATCTTCTAATGATGCTCTTTCTCTTTTAGACAAGGTGCAAAAACGCATTGTAAACATAGTTGGACCTGCTCTTGCAGCCAACCTCCAACCATTATTACATCGTCGTAATGTTGCTTCTCTTTCTCTTTTCTACAAATACTATAATGGGCACTGCTCTAACGAGCTGGCGTCTCTTGTGCCATCTACTAAAATTCATTCTTGTGTTACTCGTCATTCAAATAAGTCTCATTCTTTATCTGTGACTGTTCCTATGTGCTCCAAAAACTCTAATTCGTCTAGTTTTTTTCCTCGAACATCAGTTCGTTGGAATTCGCTTACTTTATCTTGCTTCCCTGATTTATATAATTTGCAATCCTTTAAGTCGTCCGTCAATCGATATCTTGCCCTAAAATGTCCATCTTTTCTTTTCCAGTAACTTCCAACTTTAATTAGTGGTTGCTTGCAGCCTTGTTGGAAGCGATAATGTTTAAAAAAAAATACATATATATTTAGTAAAGACAAGAAAATCTTTTATAAAAACATGTTACTCCTAATTCCGATCTTAAAAAATACTTATTAATTCTTTTTATCATCGTAAGTAGAGGCTAATCGAATGAAAAAAAACATCCGGCCTAACTAAGTGTTGTTTAGACGGTATGAGTTCAAGCTCGTATGTAAATGAAAAAAAAAATCAAACAAAAACATGTTTAGATTTTGTTTACATACACGTGGTTGAACAACTCAAACTTAAATCTCGCCCAGGTCTGGTTTTTACATGTGAGCGCAATGTTGAAATTATAGATTTTAAAAGAGAGATGAGATGTCAGTTGTTATTTTTATCCTAGTTTGGTGGAATAATTTTTATCCATGTGAACATTCCCTTAGCAGCTTCTACTGTCAATACAATGAAGTAATAAATTAAGATATGCAATAAATCAAACCCAAAATGCTAAAGCGAATATTTTAAAGAAAATACTCTAGAATATTCTCAGGCGCGTATTCTCTGATGGTTATAATTCTTCTTGTAATTGCTTGTTCTATTTATACTGTTTAGATAATAATAAATCTGAATGTCACGAGTTTTTGTTGTTGTTGTTGTTATTTCATTTTCTATGAAATATTAAAGTATTGTTTTTTCGGTGTTGATGATTTTGATTTTAGCTTACATTAACAGTTGTAGTATAAAAGGCGGGTGCTTTGAGCTTCCAGACATGAAGCATACTCCAAACATTAGTTTAAAGTTATGTCAAATAAGGATACTTTGCAAAAGTTTGCAATTATTAGAGCCTGGGAGCAAAACTTTCTAAAGTTTTTGCAAAAGTACATACAATAATTGAGAGATTTGTAATTTAATATTTTCCTTACTTTTTTATTTAATTATTTATATTTTTTTCAGTTTAACATAAAATTGCTTTACAATCTTATTTTTAAAGTGAGGCGTTTAAATATATAAAGAAAATTTCAAATAAGTTTCAAATCTAAAGGAGAATGTCAAAGCAGAAGATGGCGCAAAGAAGATAAGTCTAACATCACGTCAACATAAAAATTAAATAACATATCGTAAAATATAAATAAAATATGTTATAAAAATCATATTATAAGATAAATTAAAAAAAAACAAACAAATTAACTATAAAGTTTCATATGGAAGGCTTTTAATATGCTATTCACTATTCTAATATTTTGTTAAATTTTTGAGGCAATTCATAAGTGTTAATTAAATTTGATCTTAGATTATACTTTGCATTTAAATTTATTTGAAACATCTTATTAAAGTTTGGTTGTTGTAAAATCTATACATTAAGATGAGAGACTGATAGATATTTATTTCAAATACATCGATCATTGACAAACTGATATATTTTGCCCTAACTCACTATTTCATCAACTATACCTATTTTCAAATCTGGCGATGAGACCAATATTTCAAACTACAGACCAATCTCAGTCTTACCCTGCTTTTCTAAACTAATTGAACGCATTATGTACAACAGACTTTATAAATATCTATCTGAAAATAAGATTTTATATAAAAATCATTCTACTAACCATGCAATAATTGTATTGGTTAAGCATATATCAAATGGATTTAATAGTGATTGCTATACAATAGGGTTTTTTATTGATTTATCCAAAGCTTTCGACACAGTAAATCATGAAATTCTTTTGAAAAAATTAGAAAACTATGGTGTTAAAAATCAAAGTTTACTTTGGTTTAAATCATACTTAACTAACAGAAAGCAATTTGCACTTAAAGAAACAAAAGACTCAAAAAATAACTTAATAACTTGTGGAGTACCCCAAGGTTCTATTTTGGGACCATTATTGTTCTTACTTTATATAAATGACTTATATTTATCATCAAAAGTATTAAATACTATCTTATTTGCAGATGACACTAATTTGTTTTATTCTCACAAGGATATTACTGTTCTTTTTAAAATATTTAACGAAGAATTAGATAAGATCAACGAGTGGTTTATAAGTAGCCGACTATCATTAAATGTAGAGAAAACAAAATTTTTCCTATTCCATAAACCTAGTAAAGCCGAGAATATTCCTCTTAAACTACCAAATCTTTTAATCAATAATAAAATAATTAAAAGGGAATTGACTACAAACTTTCTGGGAGTGCTCTTAGATGAAAAATTGTCATGGAAATTTCATATTAAATATATTGAAGGTAAGATCTCAAAAAATATTGCCATGTTATACCAAACAAAACCTTTTCTTGATAACGAGTCTTTAAAAAATTTATATTTTTCGTTTATACACAGTTATCTTTCATACAGTAACATTTCCTGGGGTAGCACTAATCACACTAAACTCAAAAAAATTTATAGTAAACAAAAACATGCTTGCAGGATAGTATTTGGGGCAAATAGAAAAACACAATGCGAACCTCTCTTACGTCAACTTGGAGCTTTAAATATTTATAAGCTTAATATTCATCAAGTAATGTTTTTTATGTTTAAAGCAAAACTTGGGTTTTCTCCGGTAACATTTCAATCCTACTTTAATGAAATCTCCCATAAATATCCAACCAAATTTTCAGTGAATAACTTTTTGGTTCCCATAAACCTTCTTAAATTAAGTTCGTACCAAATTTAATATCGGGGACCTTTAGTTTGGAAAAAATTTCTTCCAATCTTTAGTAAAAAACAAAACTTCGTTTTAAACTGCACTTTGCAAAGTTTTAAGGATGATTCAAAACGGTATTTACTGAACATGGAATTCGATATATTAGATTTCAAATACCTTTTTTGAAAACAATTTAAAGGTTTGGACTGAATCGCTTGAAAATAAATTAAATCTTTATCACTTTCTTTAGCTTTTATTAAAATGGTTTCTAACCATTAGTATAAAAGATAACGAAAATAAAATTGTCTTTTTCGTTCATATTTTTGATGATATTAAATAATCAGCCCAAATACTTATGTTTACATATATTGCTTTTTTTTTTTTAATTAAACAACGCATTTTTTTTTTTTTTTTTGTGTTTTTATAACTTTCATGATTTTCTGTCGTTTTTACTTTTTTATTTTTAAAATTATTCTGCTGGAAGATTGTTAGCAACAAATTATTTTATTGCTGAAGTATTTGATTTGTTTTTGTATTTATACTGTCTTTTTGTCTTTTATCATTTATTGTGCATGTAAATTTTTGTGTGACGGGGCTCGGTGATAAGACAACCTGTCTTCTTCTTGCTCCGGCCAGGATTTTTCTTTTATTGTAATTTCTTTTTTGTAATATTTATCAACGGCAAAATAAATAAATAATAATAATAAAAAAAAACTATGCAAATATATTATGGGCAAAAATGCAAAACTTAAAAAAAATTCATAGGCTACAAAAACACGCTTGCAGAATTCTATTCTCTGGACATAAACGCGAACTTGCGAAACCTTTCTTAAAGATTTCATATCTTTTTTGATTTCAACTTTTTCTACATACCAAAATTAGTAGCAAGCCTCAATAGCGCTTAATTTAAAATGCTGAAATAAAAATGTATTTACCCTTTTTTGCTGATTCAGCATTAAATGCAGAAAAATCGATAAAAAAGAAAACTACATTTTCTCAGCTTTTTTAAGACATTAAAAGCTAAAACTTACCACACTGATAGATTATAGTGTAATAAACAAAACCTTACTAGAAAAACTTTAAAGAATAATTATTTTTAAAATTCTTTTTTGATTTTAAAGGATATTTTCAATGCAAAAAACTTTGGTAAAATATAAATATATTCAAATGGAAACAAATTTAAGGTTAGTTCTAGTAAGGTATTGCAGTTCTATCTATAAAGAAACAACTCTGAAAATTTGAAGTTAATTGCATATCTAGTTAAAAAAATATGAATGATTTGCTGTTTGCATTTAAACAAAAAAAGACAATAAAGCTCCAAAGTTTAACAATAATATTTAAAGTAAAAAATTTCATACACTCATTTTAACTAACAACATTATCAGATTTACAACTTTCGTTTACAAGTAGTTCAGTAATTATACAAAACCAAAAATAAAAACGATTATTTGAAATCTTGTTCTTAGATAAATATATCAATAAAAAGTTTGGTTGCTACGGGCGTAACTAAGTAAATTTCTGGACTCATCAATATAATTAATTTTTAAACTATTTTTTGTTACTAAAACCATATTATGTTATATATGGTTGAGAAGCCAGTTAAATTAAATTTTATAAAAAGTTAGCTAATAAAGTAAAAGTCAATTTTTTTAATGGAAACCGCTGCATTTTTACTACCTTTTTTTATCACCTTAACAACGCCGAGACTACACGCAAAGATAAAATAAAGCATACGACTTTTTTTTTTAAAAAAAAGTTATAATTATAAGTTAACTTAAAATTTTTATTCTTTAGTTATAAGTATTTGATAAACTTATTTCTTCTTTCATTTGCATTCAGATTTTAATAAACTAAGACTTTTTAAAAAAAATAAAATGTTTTGCTTTTAAAAACGACAAGGTTTTTCTGCACAGAATGGAATAGTAGCTTTTGTGCATAAGGCGGCAAAGTATTAACAATACTGGATTGTGGGAACTTTAATAAAAATCTCAAATATAAAAATATAAAAATTAAAAAAAAGCATTAGATAAAAACGAATCTAAGACAAGTTTAAAAAATTAATAAAACAAAACTAGATATTAAATGAGTAACTTTATAAATAATTACAAATAATACAATTATATACCTTTATTGCTATATAAAATATATGTTACAACAAAATCACGAATGATCTTTACAGAGTTAAAAAAATTGAAAATAATAATAACTATAAATTGAATAAGTATGTTAATAATGAATATATTCTTTTAGTCTGATAACGACTTCACTTTTATCTGGAAGCACTTTTCTTTTATTTAACGCAGATGGAATAAGCCAGTAAATATACGCGCAATTTAGCAAACAACCAATGGATATAAGAAAAAAAACAAAGTACTGATTAAATGGAAATCCAAGTCTACGTAGTTCAATATTCAATAGCGACCAGCTGTAAGCATAACCAAAGATTGCGGGTCCCAACGTCCTTAAAATTTGAAAAAAAAAAAAAAAAAAAAAAAAAACTTTTTAAAAATTTTTTTTATTAAATAAAGCATTTTGATAACTTTATCAAAATTATAGAATCATCGTTAGGTTTGTAAATGTCTGAACACCATTCACAAATTTATTTTAGAAAACTATTATCATAACACTGTAAAATATAATTTTTTAAAATATAGTTTTTTAAATATAGTTTTTTAAAAATAACATTAATTGCGAGGATTTAAAACAAAACTTCACACAAATAAAATAAACTTCGCACAATTAAATAATACTTTGATAAATTTTACTAATAAATATTATTTTATTATAGATTTTTTCATTTTTAAAAATTGGTAAATGAATGACTAAATATAAAACAGATATTTGGTTTATTTGGATAACTCTGTATTTAAGAATTTATTTAGTTATGTATATATAAAAAGAGATTTTTATATATATATAACAGAGTAATGTTTTAATCCAAGTTAAATAATATCCTATGATTGAAGGCGAGCAAAAGTGAAAAACTTTTCAATAACATAGTTGTATTGAATTTGTTTCATTGTGTTTTTATCTACTTATGATAACCTTATCATAGTAAATATGCTACAATAAAGTAGAAATGTAAAAATTAATTTCCAGATCAACCCCTTTTAAATAAATGTCTAATATTTTTTGAGATTTTTTGTCCGACGATTTATCCCTGAATCTATTTATAAAAGGTTTAAGTAAAGTTTGGTTTTTAAATTAATCTTAAAATTTTATATTAATTAAAATTAAAAATATAGATAAAGTAGAAAATATAGATAAAGTAAAAAATAGAAAAAGTAGCGTGTAAGAATTGAAATTCAACATAAATCGTCAAATCTGTGCGTTTATTTGATAATTAAAGAATATTTGAATATTTTGTTAAATGCTAAAAGCTGAAAAAATTTTATTCGTGTTTTTAATCGTTTTACAGAATAAAATTATCTCTAATATATAAAAAGTTACATAAGTTTTAATGGTACCCACTTTTTGGAACTTTTCAAAAAAACAAAAAAAGGAACATGAGAAGTCCACCTTGAAATATCCGTGTTTTACGAATAGATAAATTCAGTTTAAGGTTATATTATGACAAGAGATATTTACTTTCGTCAACCAGTAAAAAGTTTTTTTTTATTAGAAATGAGTCACAGGTAGGAACAAACATTTGATCACAAGTAGGAATAAACCATTGATTACTGGTAGGAATAAACCATAGATCACGGGTAGGAATTCCCATTGATGCTGAAATGCAGCAGTCAAATCTCAGTTAAATAATCATCAAATATTTTACTCAGGTTTGGTTCAAAATGTTTTTTGTTTATAGTACCTTTTAAATATTTTATTTCAGTTTCATAGCAACATAATGATGAATGAGCCATTTCTTAATCTTATACCCTTATTTTAATATTAAGGCATTAATTTTAGCATATGTTGTAGAAAGATTACTTACAAATTTCGAATTTCAGTAAAGTTTTGTAATTAACAAAACAAGAAAAGATCAAATATCTTAAATGTTTCGATAAAATGAGAAAAGCGAATAGGTGTCATTTAAATATTTGCCATCAGAAGAAGGAAATTATTTTTAAATTTTTGCAAAAAATTATTTTGCAAAAAAAACAGTTAGGATTATGATTATCATTCGTAACTTTAAAGTAAAAAAGGGGTCGTAAGGGGGTCGCACTCCCTCCCTTCCCCAATCACCTAAGAAAATAATTTTTTTCTAAAAAACAAAAAAAATAAAATAATTTTAAGAAACTTGTTACAAATTCGTTACTTTAAAAAAGTTGTTTTACTTATCTCCCATAAAAAAATAAAAACTTAGTTAATTATAAACTAAAAAATAAAAATTTAAAATGTGAATCGAAAAATCAAAAAATAGTTAAAAGTTGTATTCAATCAACTAAAATATTTTATTTTTACAAAAAAGCATAATCAAAAAACAAAACAGATTTTTATTGAAGAACCACAAAACAGATCTTTTCAAACTAATACTATTAGTAATACAAAATCAAATTTTAAAGAAAGGAGAACGGGGGAGGGGGGGGGGGGAAGGTAAGTTGCATCTCAAACCTTTTCATTGCAAACTTTTATATAATACCGCATAAAGCATAAAAAGTTTTAATTAAAGTATTTTATAAAAGTACAGATTTTAAAATAAATTAGTAAAAAAAGTACAGATTTCAAAATAAATTAGTTACCTTCCAATGCAAGACACAGACATTCCCAAACCATTAACTGTACCCAAAAGATCAGGTTCAACACTGTTACCCAAAAATATGTTAATGCAGATGAAGCATACATTACTTACAGCATTAATAGGAACTTGAACAATCAGTAGAAAGATCCATCGTAATGTACTAAATATTAGAAAAAATATTTAAAGAAACTCAAAAATTTTCAAAAAAACCGAAATCTAAGAAAAATTATGATGATTAACAACAAAAAAAAATCAAACTAAAAACACAAAAACTAGTTTTAAAAAATTAAACTTAAAAAAAGTAAAAAGTAAAAAAAAAAAATAATAAAGCATTTAGAAAATTCTTTAAATAATTTTCAAAATATAAAATATAATAAATTATATATATTATTCATAGCAATCACAACATTTAAAAAAGTCAAAGTGTACATAACAGATCATTACAGTATATGTAATAGCAAAATGTTATTATTGCCTGTGTAATTATTTTTTATTTTTCTATACTAACAATTAAATTATTTACATTTTCACAAAATTATTCCTCTTTTTTTATTTACGTTTCAATTAATTTAGATTTTGAAAAAAACGGAAAACAAAAATAAGTTATCATTTAGTTAAACTATTTGTAATTAATAAACTAGTACATATTTTTAACTAATATTAAATTATTTAAATTATTAATATTAAATATTTACTATTTTTTTATTGTTTTTTTATTGCTACAGAATCGTGAATTTTTTTTTTTAAATATTCTTTGAAAAGTTATTTTTGGTATTGTGGTACTAGTATTTAAAAAGCATAACCTTGTGCCATGTATTTTAAATACTGTCAGCTGCATAATGCCTAAGTATTAATATGTTGCCTGCGCTTGGTATCCATTTCTGAAACAACATTATAAGCTTTTTATTACAAATTTAATGTGTATGATTATTAACAGGAATGAGAGATTATGCCTTTCTTTTTTTATTTTATTTCAGAAGCTATTTTTTCTAGTCACCTTTTTGCTATTTCCAGTGATACACTGTTTAGTAACAACTTTTCTCATTACTTTTATTTAATTAATTTTATTAAAAAAATTTCATTAAACTTATCTAAAAAATTTCTTAAGAATCTTCCTAGAAAAATTCCTAGGAATTCTTTTTAGAAGACTGACTATATTTTTACACGTTTTTTTATGCTGCAATTTGTCACAATGAAAAAACCAGCCTGACTGGATGTATGTAGTGCATAATTCACTTCTGGTTTCAACAGTTTCAACAACTTCTAGTGACACACAACCTTTATGCCACGTTTAATGGATGTTGGAATAAATATTTTTACTAAATTATTGTACTAGGCGATGAACAATTTATACATCTTGTTTAGTGATTTACCTTCAAATATCTTTTCCAGTTTAATAATCACTTTTAATTTGCCCCAATAATCTTAAAATTAAGAAGGTAATGGCTGTTCTCTGAGTTCCTGCCTTTGCATGCCATAAGGCTTTGCATGCCTTTTGACATATAGCCAAATCAATCAGCTTCCTAAAGTTCAAAAATCCTGTCTCCCTTGTCTGTGATTACTTAATCAAGAATATCTTTGCAGCCACATTGCATGTAGGTCAATAAGTTGGAAAAGTAGCTACCTTGCAAAGATAGCATTTGTCTACGAATATCTGAAATCAGTATGGTTAGTGGCGTTGTTTAACATTTTTTGATACATTTGTATTTGTAAAAATGTCATTAGTGATGAAGCATTTTGAGCTTTTTTGTTGATTCTATTAGTGAGTGCAGTAATTTGATTATTTAGTATCAATTTGCTGGCATCACTGCTGGCTTTCATTTTTGATAATGCATTGAGTTTTATGTTTACTAATTATAATTAAGCTCATTCAATCATACCCATTAAAACAACTTTATATATCTGAAATTAGTAGTTAATGATACCCCCATCTTCTGAACGCATGTGAAATTAACAAACTTGATTATGAAACAATAAAACATTGCTTTCTATATATTCAGGTAAAATTTGTCAAAAAGAATAAATTTTTTTTTTTTTGCAAAAAACCCTAAGAATTAAAAAAAAAAAAAAAAAATTATTTAGAAAAATCAGTAATTTAGAAAAAAAAAAAAAAAAAAAAAAAAAGAGTATTTGATGTGTAATATACATGGTCTTTTTTAAATGATAACTTTTTATTCCTTTTTTCTAACTAGTTTTTTCATTTTCAGTCATATCTTGTATTCTGTAGTTTCTATGAATAAATCATTATTTAATTCCTAAACATATTTTAGGACAACAAGAACACTCAGCGCCAATTGACTTTCACAGTAGAGCCTGGGTCTGAAATTGGATCATATCTTACTCACAGACCCATTTTAATTAAAGGTGCTACAGGACTTTTGTTGGAAGATAAGGTTGCTAGTGTCCTAAATAAATATAAAATTGCTAATTCTATAAAAGCTATCCTTCTTGACAATACTGCTTCTAACACTGGTTGGAAAAGTGGGCTTGTAACAACTGTAGGAAAGAAAGTTAATAGCCAATTTCACATTATTGGTTGTTCACTTCACCAAAATGAGCTTCCCTTTCAAGCTATTTTTTAATATATAAAAAGCACCAAATCCCTAATCTTTTTAGTAGTTCAATTGGAAAACTTTGCATAAGTAGCTACCCTCAAGTTAATAAAAATTAGCAGCGTAAATAACATACATTGTCATGAACATTAAAAAATTTAAGTAGTGATCAAATACTTTTTCTAGAATATGTTCTTGGAGTTTCAAGAGGAAATGTTGATGTTGGTAAATATAAAAATAGTTAAACATTTAAGATAAGGTTAACTTTGGCAATTCAATTATTGTGACTTTAGGTTTTGTGAGCTTATCTTTCAGAAATATAAGATAAGCTCCACCTAATTATAAAATTTGTTGTGCAAGTGTATGCAGCTAGTTAGTTTGAAATAAAAATAGATAATAAGTTTCATATTCAGCAGTTATACATTTTCAATATGGTTAAAGGAATTAAAGACCAGTCTGACAAAATCAAAACTATCATGTTAAAAAACTTGCAACACAATGCTTTTGCTTTGCTGCCTGAAAATTTATTGTACTCCATGATGAAATTAGATGAATATGAAGTCAGCGAAGCTGATACCAGAAAAATTTTAAGTACCAAGTAAACAGAATATTAATAAAATAAACTGACATTATTAAATTAAAGTAGTTCATATAGAGTTCAATGTTTTACTCTAAGGTGACAGACAAACGGAAAGAATAATAACCTGTAAATAAAATTAATAACCGGTTGAGCATTTTTTGAAAAATTAAATTGTGAATCCTTGAAATTATTTACCAGCGAGCAGAAAATCAAGCTCTATATTAAATAAATGTGCAGTTTTGGGTGAGTGGGAAAAAAGTTCCAAACTGATAATTGCACTGGAATGTTTATTTGACATTTTGGTCTAAAAATATAGCAAAAAATTTATTTAATTATATTTTATGTTTTTGAACACAAGTCAGTGTTCAAAAGCATAAAATTAAACAAGATCAAAAAGTAGATTTTTAATTTTAAATTTAATTCTTTTAGTAATATGACAGTGCCTACAATAAGATTAAACAAAATCACTGCAATAAATACTGATGCAAAAACAGTTTTTCAATGTGTACAAATTTCTTGAATGCTGGTTGTCCAAATCGATCTTCTATTGCATTAATAAATGTGTCAAAAGATTCAAAATACACTGGCTTAAAATAGTCATTGACTGTTTCTGGGTAATATACATTGCTTGTTTGTTCTTAGTAATCTATGACATTGAAAAATGGAGTAATTCGACTTTTTTTGATTTTTTTAATTGATTTGATTGAATTTGCAGCTTTCTTAACTACCACAAAAAACAAATGGAAATTTTTTTTTTATTGTATCAATCACTAAATACGCAGATTTTTTTCCACTGATTGCCAACATTTTTGTTAATTAAAGGAGTTTTGACAAGTTATCAGTCATGGCGTAAAGCTTATAAGAGAGATGATAAACAAAAGCCTGAAAATAAAGGAAGAATATACATTAAAGGTATAATAATTCAGCCGTATAATTTAGCATTAATTCAGTTCAGCTTTATTGATTGGTTCAACTAATCCAGCTTCAATCTTTTTCTTTGTCAGCATTTAAAATCTTTTTCACTGTTTTTCAAATTTAATCAGAAAATTGTTTTTGTTCATTGTTTAAATAAATATTTGTAACAGCACGATTTACAAATTTTACACCAATAATTTGATGTTCATTGCATAAGAATGAAGTAGCACAATTATTTAATCTAGGTACTCATTCTGCAGCATATTGATCACATAGAGTTAAATCTCTCATAAGCTAAATGGCAGTATCTAATATACCTCATCAGATTCAGCTAATAAAAAAGTTTTGGAAACACCACATTTGATCTTTTTATTAAACTTTTTAACAACAATAATTGTAACAACTTCAAAGCTCTCTGAACCTAAGCTGCATTCTTCCATATCTGTTAAAATTTATGGCAATTCATCAAATAATTTAAGTAAAGATATATTACAACTCTCTTTTCTAACACTTCCTTCCAGATATTGACGGACTCATTTGACAATACTTTGAAAATCTTAGCTCTAATGGATCAGTTTGCAAGCGTGATACTAAAAAATAATGATAACATTCTTGAATTGAATCATCAATAAGTAAAGCTGTGCATCTTAAAGTAGTCCTTAAAGCTTCTAATGCTTGCTTATTTAATGTAAACTTTTGAGAGTTGATAATTGCCAATCTTCAATCCATTCAAATAATTTCCTCAAAAATGAAGGTTTCATGCCACCCAATACATTTACAATACAAAAATTGTTGTTATATTTTTTCTTACTGTTACTTATTGTCCACCATATATTTATCAACTTCATAAAGCTTGAGGCATCAGTCCTTTTAGGAAAATAACCTTTAATAGCTGCAGAAGTTATAGGATCAAATATTGCTAGTGCAAGTGGTACACTTTGTTTATTATCTTCTGGATAAAGTGATTTGAAATTTGAAAGATAATTTGAAACCATTTTCTTGTAGAGATGTAATGCACTCATTAACTTGGTCAGCTAGCCATTTACCTTTAATTTTTACTTCTGGTATCGCTTTTAAACTTTTTAAATTTAAAATCATGAAGATTATGCCATTATATAAAATTCCTACCACTCTATCACCTTGATATTGCACTACTTTCTGCAAATATATTTCATCCATCAGTAGCACAACACCATTTTCAATTTTATTATAGTTTAATTTTATAGATTTTAATGGTTCTAACTTTATTAATTTTTTCAAAAGGCTAAATAATGGTAGAGGAAAGTGTTCTAATAAGAGTTTATAAGCCTGGCTTTCTACCTTTTGATGTAGTTGGATATATAAAGATGGTGGTTTAATATACTAAGGGTGGTATTTTACCAGTTCAGCAATAAATAGTTGGAACAGAACTTTAATCCCAAACTTAAGTTACTGTTTTGTCATATTTATATGTCATGTATATTTGTCATGTTTGTAAAGTACCCTTAGTAAATTAAAAAAAGATAAAAAAACATATGGTAAAATATATCCATCAGATGCAATACTGCCCTGTTTGTACGGTTGTATTAAAGCACATAAAAGTGAAAAAGGTTATCCAATGCGAATGATAGTTTCGACAATCGGCACAACACCTCAAAAACTTTCGCAACATCTTGATAAGATAATACAGCCAACTTTAAATAAAAAAGAATGTCGTGTTAAAAATTCATTTTCGTTTGTATCAACAGCAAAAGAATGGTTTATTAACGACGAAACTCAAGTGTCATTTGATGTTATTAATTTATACCCATCAGTACCACTTGATAAAGCAACTGTTACAACTATTGATATGCTAAACAAAGATAGAGATGATCTAATACAACAAACTAAATTATCTTTAGTAGACATTCATAAACTAATTGATCTCTGTATTAGTAAGTGTTACTTTTTATGGGAAGACAAAATATATATTTAAAAAAACTCTGGTCCAATAGGTCTATCCATAATGGTCGTCATGTCAGAAGCATATCTACAACATATCGAATCTAATGCTATTCAACAGGCTTTAAATGTCAATATTGCACCAAAGACTTATAAACGTTACAATGATGATAGCCATGCTCGATTTACTAATATTGATGACGCAAATTCTTTTGTAACACTTTTAAATTCACAAGATAAATCAATCCAATATACATGCGAATATGAAAATGCTCAACACCAATTAAATTTTTTAAATATTTGTATTTCAACCAATCACTCCCTTCACAAATATGAGTTTTCCATACACCGTAAAGATGCAATTAAAAACGTACTTATAAAATCGAAATCATCTATTTCACCGAATATCGCAGTTGGTATTTCTAAAGTTTTTTTAGCTCGAGCATACAAAATTTGTTCAGAACATAACATTCAAGATGAAATTAATTTTCTTATTAATTTTTTTATTAGGAATGTCCATTTTCAGTAAAAGGTTTTTACTGAAAATGGACATTCCTATAAACAGTATTCAGATATTGCTAAAAATTATAAATACTCGACAAATCCATCTTGTTCTCAAAAAATTGATATCAAAAATCTTGTTATTTTACCATGGGTCCCAAAATTAAGTCTTGTTCTTAGAAGAAAGTTTCGTAAAGTCAGTGTTAAAACAGTCTTCTGTTTTGGTAATCCCTTGATCAATATACTCTGCCGAAACAAGTCTAAGCTGCCTCCGAATAGTCATCCAGGAGTTATAAAAACATCTGGAATAGTAGAACATTCACAACATTGTAATGGTAAAATAAACTGGGAGAACCCTAAAAACGCTTTCTGTTATTTCAAACAACTACACAAGAAAAATTCATGAGGCCATTGAAATACAATGTAAACAATGTTCAAAATCTAAAGAAAATGACAATGGCAATTTGGTGATGACTCACTATTGGAAACCATTTTTTGTAAAATTAAATAATATTGAATATCTGGCGTTGCAATGACATCATTTGGTTATATTCATTATAATTTTTAAACGTTTTTTTTTTATAATGGTTTTATTAGTTTGAAAATGGCTCTCACTATATGAGCCGAAATATTACTTAAAAAAAAGAAATAAAGAGTATGATACTGTATATGATGTTTTAATGCTTATAATATTATTACACATACTATTAAAGATGTCACTTAAATTATATATATATATATATATATATATATATATATATATATATATATATATATATATATATATATATATATATAATGTGACACACATCAACATGTTCATCTAAATGCATGTTTTTATTTGAACTAAGATCCGGTAATCTATCTTCACCCATTTGATTCCAAATTAAATTGGTACTTCCATTTGTAGTGTTGTTCTATTGCAGTTCAGGCTTTTCAACCTTCTGATCAAAACCTTTAACTTGCAATTAAACCTTTGAAAAATGCTCACCAAAAATAATCTTCAATGTTCAGCTGAGCTGCTTTTTGCATGACTTTCTAAATTTTTTTCAATAGGTGGCTCTCAACACTTGTTTTTATATACAAATCAACTCTGCACCTGTGTTAAACCCTCTGAACCATTCTCTCTATTTAAACTCTGTGTATTTTTGATGCCATTTTTTATGAATTCTGTTACTAATTTTAAAATGATGAAAAATATTTTCAACTTGACTATAATGTTGAATTTATGACTATATGCTTGAATTCATGACTATATGCTTGTCTTGTGCAGAAAACTATTATTTTTTTCTTGTTCAGAAAACTAGAAAATTTCGGCTGTTATAACATAACTTTTAAAACCTGTTGATGGTTGTTAGAACAAATTTCTCTAATATGAATGTGTATGAATCATCATTGAGACATTGCTACAGGACAATTCCTATGTGAACAAATCTATTTTCTTTGTAAAATACAATCCTAAGCCTCAGATTTTGCTGATTTTTACACTACTCAAAAATTTCAAAAAGTTATGAACATCCTCTGAATTAAATGTGATGAATTCTAAATGTTTTTTTTAATTTAATTTTTTAGTTTTCAAATGTTGAATGATTGATTGAATATATTTGGTAGTTTATCAGCTATTATTTCAGATACAAACAGTAAATCTCCTATAACTACTGACTTTAGATGTAATGGACAATTTCCATCTCTTTAATAAACGTTTTGATGATTTTTGTGCTAATGAACATCTTGTTATAACTTATAGTTCACCTTCCTTCAATTTTTCTTCCACTTTCTTAAACTAGATTAGAGCCCATCTTGTTGGATTGATCATTGTTTCTCTAACAATCTTTGTTTCTCAAAGTCTGCAATGCTCTATTAACAAATTTAGTCAACCAGTTCATGCAATTACCTGCCTTTAGCATTTTATATTTATTTAAAGTAATGTCTCTTCCTTTTTCACTGCTCATCCAACTTCTAAAAGGTTGACCAAAATAAATTTTAATGACTTTTCAACCAATTTCATACAAATTATTTATATGCATATACTTTTTATAACAAACTATAACATGTTTTATATACTTTTTTAAATATTAGTTTTTTGTGTGTGTCATTATTAGTGTCTAACACTATAAAAACTGGTAGGGTTATGTTTGGTATTTTTATTAAAAAACAAATATTACCTATTAAAAACTAAAATTCAATAAAATACTGAAGAAATTTTCCAAAAAAAAATTTAAAGCTAAATTAAACTTTTTTGATTTTTTTTCTTTTTCTTTTTCCAGCAATAAAAAATATGTACAAAAACTTACTTGTTTTGAGGTAACACAGAACATGGTAATAATGGAGTCATGCAAGCAAAAATAATGGTGCACCCAATAATTGTCTATATTAACAAAAATTGTTTATTAATAAAATTTTAATATATATAATTTTTGTTAAAAATTAGATTTTTCAATTAATAAAAGTAAAACCGATGTGTTACCTTAAAAATTTATATCAAATTATTACAAACTACAATAAAAAAATCATTTAAATAAATTACAAAATACAAATTATAATTACGATTACTATTTAAATGTTTTTTTTCAGATTATAAATACACGAGAAACTTGTTACCCTGCTCATCTTCTGTGTGGATAAATTGATTTTTATTTTATATTGCCAATAAATTAAGTAAAATATAATATCTTTAACACATGTGCACATTAAGCACATGCAATTTAATACTTAAATTTTAAGTTTAGAAAATAAAATTTAGACCAATTTTAGACCAACCTTTTTAGCTCCAAACCAAAATTGCAACTAAAATAAAAAAATTTAAATATAAAAAGTGAAAAATAAAATCAAAATGTAGGTATATGCATAAAGTAGGTATAAGCACACTTATGCTGGGCCAACGTTAGTAAATACATCGGGAACATTGGCTGTTTTCTCCGCTGCAAATACAATGATTCAATGTATTTATATCAATGAAATCAATCTCCGCTGCAAATACAATGATTCAATGTATTTATATCAATGAAAAACTTAATAACAATGTAAATAAAAATAGTTAGCAAAATTGCATTGGTCCAATGTATGAAAAAATTCGCAAAAACTGGTTGTTTTTCCAATCTAATTCCAACATTGATCCAATGTATAGGGATCAACATTGACCAAATGTCTATAACACTACATTGATCCAATGTATAAGGATTAATGTTAATCAAATGTTTATAATGAAATGTTAACCTTATGTGTACGGATTAACATTGAATTATATACATTTGAGCAACATTGATCCATAAACATTGGAATAACGTGGAATTTTATACAGTGGATCAACGTTGTGTTTGTATCAAGAAAATGCAAATATAAGAATAAATATTTGTATAATTTATAAAAATTAATTTTCATTTAAATACTTCATTTGATTATTGAAAAATATTTTGTTAATATTTTTCTCTTTCTAATATAATCAAATATCAAGCAATAAGCAAAACAAACATGACTAATGCGTCTTTAATCTGATGCTATTCATTAGCTATAATTAGTATTAACAAGCATCATCTGTAATGTTGATTCATCATAATGGTTGGAAAATGTATGCATAAGTATATATATATATATATATATATATATATATATATATATATATATATATATATATATATATATATATATATATATATAT
Source organism: Hydra vulgaris (assembly GCF_038396675.1). Lineage (NCBI taxonomy): Eukaryota > Metazoa > Cnidaria > Hydrozoa > Anthoathecata > Hydridae > Hydra > Hydra vulgaris. The sequence continues at coordinate 21,484,185 of NC_088932.1, read as the reverse complement.
ATATATATGATAAAATGTAAAACAAATAAATTTAATTTCAATAAAAGTTGAATATAATATTAAAATATTATTTATAAAATATTATGCAATGCTGACTTAAAGTACAATGTTGGGCCAATGTTGTTTTTTGGTTATTGGCGACATCGCCTTTGTAAAAAAAAATATATAAAAACAACATTTGCGGTCGATGTTGGGCGTTGGCCCAGCATCGACGCAAATGTTGATTTTTATATCATTTTGATTACAAATGCGATGTCGCCAATAACCAAATTTTTTAGTTTTCAAATGTTGAATGATTGATTGAATATATTTGGTAGTCTATCACCCATTATTTCAGATACAAACAGTAAATCTCTTATAATTGCTGACTTTAAATGTGATTAGTAAGTGACCGGGGCCCGGCTAAAAACAGAGGTTTTTGCAAACCCGGCCCCAGCCCCGGCTAAACAAACACAATTTGCAGGGGTTACTAGCCGGGGCTGGATTTTTGTTGTTGTTGTTGCTGCTTTTTTTTATTTTGTTCAAGTTCAAATTTGTTATGAAAGTTTAAGAAAATATAAGAAAAAGTCACAAAAATAATCTATAAAAATATAATATAATTCATAAATATTTACAATGACAAATAAGAAATAAGACATATTATAATAATTTAAGTTTCTTCCTCTGATTCTGATGATTCCGTGTCCCAGACATCATAATATTTTGAATTAGGTGGTGTAAAGTCTTCAGGGGCATCACATAAATATGTTGAATATGATGATGATGATGATGATATGATGATGATGGTGATGATAATGATGATGATGATGAGGATGATATTATGATGATGATGATGATGAGTATGATGATGATGAGTATGACGATGATGATGATGACGATGAGATGATATATATACCTTAATATAAAATATATCATGAATTTTAAATAACCAATATTTAATATAAGGAATATCAATAGAAATGCAGCCCCGGTCACAAATCCGGCCTCGGCCCCGGCTATGTTTTATCAAACCCGGCCCCAGTCAAATATCAACCCCGGTCGTTTACTAAATGTGATGGACAATTTCCATCTCCTTAATAAACGTTTTGATGATTTTTGTGCTGATGAACATCTTGTTATAACTTATAATTTATCTTCCTTCAATTTTTCTTTCACTTTCTTAGACTAGATTAGGGCCCTTCTTCTTGGATTGATCATTGTGTCTCAAATTAATCATTGTTTGAAAAACAATTATCAATCCAAGAAGAGGGGCTCTAACCTAGTCTAAGAAAGTTAAAGAAATGCTCTGTTAATAAATTTAGTCAACCAGTTCATCCAATTACCTGCCTTTAGCATTTTATATTTTATTCAAGTTAATGTCTCTTTCTTTTTCACTGCTCATCCAACTTCTAAAAGGTTGACCAAAATAAATTTTAATGACTTTTCAACCAATTTCATATAAATTATTTATATGCATATACTTTTTATAACAAACTATAACATGTTTTATAATTTTTTTTAATATCAATTTTTTGTGTGTGTGTCATTATTAGTGTCTAACACTATGAATACTGGTAAGGTTATGCTTGGTATTTTCAATAAAAAACAAATATTAATATGTCCAACTTTTATTTCATTTTACTCTTCATTTTTTTTTTCCCATTTCTTTAGCCCTGCTGTCTGCTAATACTACAACTGGTAGGGTTATGCTTTATACTTTTGTTAAAATACAATATTAACATAACAAATGTCAAATAACAGCTCAAGTTGAAAATAATCTTCGCAGAAATGCAAGAAAAAGGCGAGATAACTTAATAATCAACAAAATGTTAGATATGCTGCTAGACAAGAAAGAATGCATTGTATAACAAGAAGTAATATTAATCCAGTTTAAAAATATTTAGGAGAAATGAATTATATTTGTTAATGTTGTGCTAAGAAACTTCCTGATGAAGCACCTTTTAAATGTTGCAATGGGAAGGTAGTTTTGCCTCCATTTTGACCATTTTCAAAACATTTACAAGATTTGTAGGAAATTATTTAGATTGAAAATGTAAATTTTTAAAAATTATAATGACTATTTTTCTTTTGCTTCAAAATACAATTACATTAGCTAATATAGTTTATCCTATTAATAATGGGTTCACATGTCCTAGAATATGTGGTCAGGTTTTTCATCGTGTTGGTGATCTTAGGCCAAGATATTCCTCCAAGATATTGTCAACTATACATCTATGACCCACTTGCAGCAGTTAATATAAGAATGCAACAATGTAGTAATGATCTTTGTTTAAATGATTTAATATTTCAATCGCAAACTATTATTAGTGAAGAAAACCTATTTGCTATTGCATTTAAAAATATGGCTGAAATGGAAATGAAGAACTTTGGAAAGTTAAAATGTCTTTACTAAAGGACAAGATAGACCTGGTTATAATCTCTCTTCACATAATGAAGTTGTGGCTGTATTCGTTGGTAAAGATGATGCTCCACCTGCTTCCAGGGAAGTTGTTATTTAACCAAGAGGTCATCTTCTTAAAACAATCAAGTATGTCATTTAATAAAAACATCAAGTATGTCAGCAAACTTAGGATCCTATGTATAATTGATTTGTTCACAACTCTGAACATGCTACATTGGTTAGAAATCATGTTACATTTTCTTAGTATTACATTTATAGACTTTTAGTTTCACAATTTTTCTTCAATCTTTTATGACAAGAAACTAGTTCAGCAATATACTGTTGATGCATTTGTCCAAATTGAAGACCAGCACCTTGCTTTTATCATAAAAATGTCAAAATAAACTGAGAAGCAAACAGTATGATGTCTTACTTGAACATGTAAACAATCTCGTAAAAGATGTTAGACCAGGGTGGGTTGTAGTTTTGCAATCAACTTATGTAGGAAGTCTAAGAGCTTTAAAATAAAACTTTAAAGATGTCTATGGCTATGTCTATAATTACAAAGTATGGTAAACCAGATCTTTTTATTACTTTTAATTACAACCAAAAGCGTGCAGGATAATTGGAAATTTAGATCCAGTTCAGACAGCAAATAGTAGACCTGACTTGGTTACTTGAGTATTCAAACTCAAATTAAATAACCTCCTCAATGATATTTTTAAGCACGACGTATTAGGGAAAGATGTAACACATGTTCAGGTTATTGAATTCCAAAAGTGTGGTTTGCCACATGTTCATATTTTACTTTACTTTGCAAATGATAAGCTTGAAACAGCACATAATATCAATAATTTAATATCTGAAGATATTCCGGATCTAGTTGTTAATTACGAACTTTATGATGTTATTAAAGCATTATTCACAGCCTATGTGGCATACTAAATCTATATTCTCCCTGCATGATGGGGAGTGCAGCAAAAAATATCCTGAAATATTTATTGCTAACACAGTAGCAGTTCATAATGGAATTACTTTTTCCTAGATTGTTACTTTTGCAGACAAAAAGAACCAAGTCTTGGGAGGATGTACATACTGTTAATGGTATAGTTGTTAAAACATTTTGTGGAGCATGCGCTCTACATTGTTTGTTACAAAATTAGACAGTTGTTTTCAATTATTTGTGAACCAGACAATTTTTTATATCATTGGAATAAATACAAATCTTTAAGGATGGAGGACTTTATTCACCATTCAGTTTCACTTGTATAGCTATTCACGAAAGTTTAAATGATTGCAGAATTTTTATCAAGTATGTTTGGTTTTTGTTTAATTAAAAAAAACTGTAAAATGACATCGAATTAACTTTTTTTATTTATTAAAGAAAAAGTAATAAGCTTTAAAATGAATATGAACATATTATAAAAATTTTAATATTTAGTTAGAAAAAAAAATTACAAAAAATCATATAGGAAAAATAAGAAGCACAAAAGTTTAAACAAATTGCAACATTCGAACAAAAAATGAAAAAAAAGCAAAATTAATATTTAAAGTGTCCTCCTTTGTTTTTATAGCAAAGATAAACTCGTTTATGCATTGATTCAACTAATTTCATGCACATCACGCGAGGTACCTTCAGCCAGTACTCATTCAAAAGTTGCTTCAAATGCTTAGTTGATTGAATTTCATGGTATGTCAGTTGATTGTCGATCCAAGACCAAATATTTTCAATTGGGTTGAGATCTGGTGATCTAGGGCACCAGGGCATTACATTGAACTTTTTTTTCAAAAAATATTCTTCGATTGAGTGAGCTGTGTGAGCTGAAGCCTCGTTTTGTTGAATGATGAATTGCCTGATTCTGCCATACAAGTGTCTGATTGATGGAACTAAACATGTTTCCAATGTGTTCTTGTAGGTGTATTGATTAATTTGGCCTTCGTACAGTTCACAGAAGCCTATACCTTTGTGAGAAAAACATCCCCAGATGCCACCGCCTTGTCAATGATGTTGCAAAAACCTGTCTGAATATTTCTCAGTTGCAAATCTTTTGACATTCTTCCCTTGTGGTTTACGACTTGAAAATTAGCTTCATCACTCCAAATAACTTTTGCCCACTGTTCTACAGACCAGTTCAGCCTTTCTTTGGACCACACTCGTCGTTTACATTTATCCGTGTATGAAAGAATAGGTTTTCTAGCAGCTCATGAGGTCTCTGCTAAATTTTGGATTATTTTTTGACTATTTTGGATGGCCTCCCAGTACACGGCATGTCGGAGACGTCCTTGGTAAGTTCCCAAGTTTTGATGGTTTTTTTAACGCAATATTGAGAAACGTGAAGTATTTTTCCTATTTGAACATTTGTGTGATTTTTTGTCCTTGCCATACCAATAACTTGCCACTTGATCTCACTAGAAACTGATTTTCAACCCATTTGCACACAATTGAAATTAATTTGAAATTTACAATATTTCAAGTTGATTTTTAATGAATTAAAGCTGCCTGATTATGTTGTGATGAATTTTTTGATTGTAAACTACTCATTTTAACTTTATTTAAATATAAAAAATATTTTCGCACCGGATTTATCAATTAATTAGCAAATAATTGATCCTAAATAAAATATTTTAAACTTTTGTGACACCTCTTAATTTGTATCACCTACCTTATAATGAAATTTCTGAGTAAACAGTAATGAGTCGAAACCTACTTTTTTTAATTCTATTAACAAATAACCTATTTACCATATTTGGAAAAAAAAATTATTGATATCTATTTCTGTTAGAATTTTATTTAAGAAAAACCGAAGATTAGATCTTAAAATTCTGTAATCATTTAAACTTTCGTGAATAGCAGTAATAGCCAACCCTCGGAATTAGAAAAATTGACGTTGGCAATAATTTGCCGACCTCAATCTTTTAGAGGTCGGCATCAGGCATCAGGCCGGTAAAAATAATTTGATACAAAGGTCTTACTATAAAACATCAAAACGACCTCAAACACATTTAAGTCGGCAGTTAGGTCGGCATTGCCGAATGCCGACCCAAATTTTGAGGGTTAAATAGCTAAACAAGCTCTTTGTCAAGTTCTAAAGATTATTAATCAATGTGGTAAAACACTGATTATAGTCTGCCTGTTGATGAGTTGATAGATTTTAATCTAGATAATCTAGGAAATTTCAATCAAAATGTTCAACAATCAATTGATGAAGCCAATAGAATGAGACCACTGCTCAAAGGAAAATCAACTAAATGTATGTAATGCTATCCTTGTTGCATTGAATGACAAACCAAGTGTAGAAAACCAGCATTTCTGATTGTTTTTCATGGAAAGTCCAGCTATTGGTGGAAAAACGTTTACATATAGTTATTTGATTGCTAAATTCAAGGTATAGGTGTTATTAATCATTCAAGGTATTGGTGAACATCTCATTCAAGGTATGGTAGGTGAAAAATTTTACACAATTAATATTATATTTTCTAATGCTTTTAACTTAAAGTTTTGAGATTTCTGTTAGTATTTTTACTTTTTTACATAATTTTTGATATGCCTTATCAAAACACATATGTGTTTTGATAATGTCTTAATATTTACATTTATATATAATAATTGTTATATGTGTTTATATGTGTTATGTAAGGTTATATGTGTTATAAAAGTATATGGGCTTATTGATTGTACATATGTTTATATTATGTTGTTTTCAAGTGTTTTCAAAGTGGTGTGACTTGGCAAATGTGAAGAGTAAGATAATTAACCTTGCCAGCCAAGCAGTGTACTTAAAGCAAAGGTATGACTTGAAAGCATTTATCACTGAGGAATGTTACTGATTTGTTGTAGCTAGGTTGTGTTTTCTAGTTATTTTTAATTAACCTTGCCAGCTAAGCAGTGTACTTAAAGCAGAGGTATGAATTGAAAGCATTTATCGTTGAGGAATGTTACTGATGTTGTTACTTGATGGTTGTGTTTTCTAGTTATTTTTAATTTTTAAAAACATGTCAAATAATAATAAGCATCATGTGTACTTACAAATATGTGATGTGATAAATATAATTTGTTAAAATGTGATATATATAAAATTTGTTAACATGTGTTTTATATAGTTTGTTAATACGTGCTATATAATGTTGTAATTTATAAGGTTATGTGTATTTATAGTTTGTGTATTTATGTTTATATTCTAATGTGTACTTAATACTAATGAGTACTTAAAAATATGCAATGTTTGTTATGTGCTTTAATGGTGCGCTATCTTTGCATTGTTGTAGTGATTTGTATGCAATTAAAAATGTAACTCTATTTGTGGGGCTTACTTCTTCTAATCATTTACTAAAAGCAAAGACAAAACATGTTGCTATAAATACAATCTGTTTATATTTCAATTTGATTTTTTATCTTTTCTTTAGTATTGTTTATAGTTTTGCTCTTTAAAACATTTTATAATTGGCTTTCTAATAAATAACATTTTAAAGGGTGAATTTGTGAATTCTTCAAAATTAATTGTTTACTAAAAGTCAACATGAAATAACATCATTGTCAACATGAAATAACATCATTGAACAGACTTATATAGATTTATCATATCACATAATTATGCGATATAAGAAAACAAAATTTGTAAAAAAATATATATTTAATGGTAAATAAAATTGTTATTTTGTAATAAATGGAAAGGTGGGAGTTTGGAAATATGAAATATCTAAAAAACTTTCCTTGAAATATATTATCAATTATGATAAAGAGACTATCTTTATGTAATCAATTAATTTAGTTATGTGCATTAAACACTTTTGAAGAAACAAACTAGTTTCTTTCTTAATAAAGTAAAATAATTAAAGGAAAGGGAGGCAAAAAATTATTGAGTGACTTATCTAACATTAGAACGTAACATTTATTATTATAAGAAGTATTACAAGTAACTCTTTAACAGCTCCAAAAAAATAAAAGACGTTTAAAAAAATTCAACTCACTGACTAAAAAAAGATCATCTCATTTTCACTGTAAAACATAAATAATATATCAAAAGAAAAAAAAAACTAGCATTATTCAATGGCACTTTTTATAAAATATGAAAATATGAAAAAATAAAAAAAATATATATATATATATATAATTTGTTAAAATGTTTTATATATTATTTGTTAACATGTGTTATATATAGTTTGTTAATATGTGTTAACTAATGAGTTAACATATTTTATAAGGTTATGTGTGTTTATAGTTTGTATATATGTTTATATTCTAATGTGTACTTAATATTAATGTCTACTAAAAATATGCAATGTTTTCTTACAAATATTTTATGTTATGTGCTTTAATGGTGCGTTATCTTTGCAACATTGTTGTAATGATTTGTATACCATTAAAAATGTAATTCTATTTATGGATCTTACTTTTTCTAATCATTTACTAAAAGCAAAGACAAAATTACTGTTTGTATTTCATTTTGATTTTTTATCTTTAGTTTTGTTCATAGTTTTGCTCTTTAAAACATTTGATAATTTTTCTAATAAATAACATTTTAAAGCCATTGTGAATTCTTCAAAATTAATTGTTTACTTAAAGTCAACAACAAATAACATCATTGAACAGATTTATATAGATTTATCATATCACATAATTATGTGATATAGGAGAACAAAATTTGTAAAAACATATATTTAATGGTAAATAAATTTGTTATTTTGTAATAAATGGAAAGGTCAGAGTTTGGAAACATGAAATATCTAAAAAACTTTCTTTAATTATTATTTATGATAAATTGGCTTATCTTTATGCAATCAATTAATTTAGTTATATGCATTAAATGCTTTTGAAGAAATTTTTTCTTTCTTAATAAAGTAAAATATTTAAAGGAGAGAGCAAAAAATTATTGAGTCATTTACTTATTACTCTTATTTTGTTTAATCTTTCAAAGTTTTTAAATTTTTTATTATTATTGATATTATTATTATTGAGTTAATTATTATTATTGATATTATTATTATTATTATTATTGAGTTAATTATTATTATTGATATTACTATTGATATTATTATTATTGAGTTTATTTTTTTTTATAGCTTGAGTAACTTTAATCATTAACTAAAATCCCTGAAAAAAGTTTTGCTACCATTTTTAATAGTTTGTTAATAAATTTACTAAAACGTATTGAAATTTACTAAAACCTATTAAAAAAAGTTTTGCTACCATTTTTAATAGATTGTTAATAAATTTACTAAAACCTATTGAAATGAAACATAAAGTAGGCAGATACCCTGTTTTATTTATAAAACACTGTAAAATGAAAAAAATTTAATGAGGGGTGATTTTCTACTAATTTATTATTGTTCTGTTCTTTAATGAACATTGAGCACTCTATTTTGTAGAATACATTTAAAATTATTTGTATATGTATAAATACATACATACAGTAATACAATACATACAAAAGTAACCGGACAAGAGCATAACTTGATATAACTTTTGAATGAAAAGTCCAATTTCTTTCAAATTTTCACTGAAATGTCAAAAAATTGATTACAAATCTAAAAACAAATGAATTTTTACTAAATCTAAGCAGATTAATCTTAAAAGCTCATTTAATTAAAATTTCCGCATGCAAAAGAGAAAAAAAAAACTTGAATTAGATTTTTTTTTTTAAACATTTTTTAAATTGAAAATACTTTATTTTAAAGTAAATTGCTTTAGTACATTGTCGGGAAGCCCTTAGCATTAATTACTGCTTGACAGTGACATGGAATTGAGTCCACCAATTTCATAATCACAATAATTTTGATTTTTTGCCATTCTTGTTTCAGAATATTCAATAAATCAAATTTACTGGCTGATTTTCAACCTGAAATTATTCAATCAATGTGTTTCCATAGATGTTCAATAGAATTAAGATCAGGACTTTGCTATGTCAATTCCATTAATTGAATTTTTTTGTTTTTGAAAAAGTCTTTTATAAGGGTTGAAGTGTCTTTTGAGTCATTATCCAGCTGAAATATCCATCCTCGAGCCCTGAAAAATGTTCCACGCAAAATGCTATCTTGGTAAATGCTGAAAGTAAAGAACTTTATAATGAAAAATGTGGTGTTGACACAATCAAACGTCTTTTGTGGTCTGTAAATCTAGTTGGAAGATGTCCTACAAAGAAACTTTTTATTTATATAAAGAATCGAAAAGCACGCTTAAGATTTGCTAATGAAAATTTGATTTGGCAAGAAAACAGTGATTAAAAGTACTTTTTAGTGATGAACTTAAGCTTAGGTTATTTGGATCTGATAATATTAGATATGTCTGTCGACCAAAAGGCCATAAAAACACTCCTAAATACCAGCTACCAACAGTAAAGCACAGAAGTCGAAATGTTATGAACTAAGCTAACTTGAATAAAGATTGTATTGGTCCAATCCATTTGATTGATGGCATAATGGACAAAAATATATACAAATATATAGTTAAGAATGTTATGCTAAAGACCACATGCTAAAGACAAAATGCCTCGAGGAAGGATGTTTTAGAAGGACAATGACCCAAAGCACACTTCAACCCTTGTAAAAAACTTTTTCAAAACCGTTAAAATTTGATTAATCGAATAGCATTAGCAAAGTCCTGACCTTAATTCTATTGAATGTCTATGAAAGCTCATTGATCGACAAATTTTAGGTCGAAAACTAACAAGTGATTTATTGAATACTCTGAAAAAAGAATGGAAAAAATCAAAATTATTGTGACTATGAAACTTGTGGACTCAATACCTTGTCACTGTCAAGCAGTAATTAATGCTAAGGGCTTCCTGTCAAAATAGTAAAGCAATACTTTAAAATAAAGCAATTTCAATTTAAAAGATGTTAAAAACTTTTTTTTATTGAAGTTTTTTTTTTTGTCCGGATACTTTTGCAGGCGCATATTTTAATTAAATGAACTTTTAAGATTAATCCGCTTAGATTTAGTAAAAAGTCATTTGTTTTTAGATTTGTAATCAATTTTTTGACATTTCAGTGAAAATTTGAAAGAAATTGGACTTTTCATTTAAAAGTTATCTCAAGTTATGCTCTTATCCGGATACTTTTGCACACTACAGTATATACTTATATATATATATATATATATATATATATATATATATATATATATATATATATATATATATATATATATATATATATATATATATATATATATATATATATATCTATATATCTATATATCTATATATATATATCTATATATCTATATCTATATATATATATATATATATATATATATATATATATATATATATATATATATATATATATATATATATATATATATATATATATATATATATATATATATATATATATATATATATATATATAGATATATAGATATATATATATATATATATAGATATATAGATATATATATATAGATGAAAGAGGCGATATATATATATATATATATATATATATATATATATATATATATATATATATATATATATATATATATATATATATATATATATATATATATATAGATATATAGATATATACAAGATGAAAGAGGCGAATTCCAAAGAGCTGATGTTCGAGGAAAAAATCTAGAGGAATAAGAGTTTTTGGAGCACTTAGGAACTGTCACAGAAAAAGGAAGAGACTTAATTGAATGATGAGTAACACGAGAATGAATTTTAGTAGATGGCACAAGAGACGCCAGCTCGTTAGAGCAGTGCCCATTATAGTATTTGTAGAAAAGAGAAAGAGAAGCAACATTACGATGATGTAAAAATGGTTGGAGGTTGGCTGCAAGAGCAGGTCCAACAATGTTTACAATGCGTTTTTGCACCTTGTCTAAAAGAGAAAGAACATCATTAGAAGATCCGCCCCAGATATGGCAACAGTTCCCCATACAAGACCGGATTTGAGATTTATAGAGATAGAGAATAGAATCCAGAGTAAGAAAGTCTCGATATGCAACCTTAGCAGATGCTAATTTTGGAACGGAATTGATATATGGTTTCTAAGAAAGATCAGAAGTAAGAGTTTATCCTAGAAGATAAAGGGTAGATGACTCATCGAGTACATTACCGTTCATAAATGTAGAAATATCTGAATTATTGCAATAATGATTGGCTGAAAAAAATTAGGTTTTTAAACTTTTAAAATTAAAAAGAGTATAGAGCCAAGGATTGAGGGGTTCCTTGAGAAACTCCTGAAGTTACAGAATAAGCAGAAGAGTGCTGTTCAACTGCAGGACAACTTTTATACTACGATTGGAAAGAAAGAATTCAATAATCTTTAAGATGTTACCAGATACATCGTAAGTAGAAGGCTTATGGAGAAGACCAACATGCCAAACTTTATCAAAAGCTTTTGAAATGTCAAGAGCGATGGCCTTAACCTTTCCATCTTTATCTAATGCACGATAAAACCTATCGGTTATTACTGTTAGCAAATCAGCTGTAGAACAAGAAGATCAAAGTCCATATTTATGATGAGAAAGTAAGTTATTAGATTCAAGATAAGACTTATGATAGGAAAAAGACTAATGGGATGGTGGTTAGACAAATCGGATCGCTCTCCAGTACTTTTGAAAATAAAGATAACAGATGCCGCTTTCCAGCAGGCTGGAAAACATCTGATAAGCACCTGTTGAATAGTTTTGAAAGTATAGACTATAGCTCCAGAGAACACTTCTGCAAAGCTATAACAGGTATGTTGTCCAGGCCACAAGCTGTAGAAGATTCAAAGCAGGAAATCACTTGAGATACAGAAGCTGGAGTGATACGAATGTCAATGGATCAACCTGTTTGTTGGCAATATCAGGCAATATCAGGTAGAACGCAACTAGTGGAATCATGATATTTATGATATTGATGAAAAGTTCTTAGCAAATAATTCAGCTTTGTCTTTAGGTGAGGTGACAAAGTCTGAACCATACAAGAGAGGTGGAATTACAGATTTGCCCTTATTATTATTGATACTATTAAAGATTCTCCAGAAGTCAAGAGAGCCTTAATTTTGTGATGAAATACGAGATTTCGTGACCTGAGAATGGCAAGCTTTGACATTAAACAAAACCTTTACAATGGGTTCTAGCAGTAATGAACAGACGTCTGTTTTCTGGAGAATTGTTTTGCTAATAGATATGGAAGTAATAGTTTCAATTGGCAATTGCAGCACTATGTGAGGAAAACCATGGAGAAGAGTGAGGCTTGACCTGGAATTGTCAAGAGGGAAAAAAAAGATTCCATGCCAGCCTGAATCCACGAAGTTATGTAAGAAGAACATTTGTCATCAGAAAGATAAAAGATTTCTACCCAAGGACCATCACAAAGAAAATCACGGAAAGAGTCCCAGTTAGCTTTAAGGTAGTTGTAAGAGATACAATGATAAGGTGATTCTGGTGATGAAGAAGAATGATATAATTGTTTTAGTGAGATCAAACTGTGATCAGAAGCACCTATGGGTGAATGTAGAGAAACTGAGCACTGAATGGGATCAGAAACAAGACATAAAGAGAGAGGGCTTGGTCAATAACATCAAAAGGAGTGCAGTCTTGAGATGAAGGAGAGCAATATAGAACAAATAGAAAGGTGATAGAGTGAAATGGTGCTAAACGAAAGCACATAAAAGAATAGTTTGTGGATTCAAACCTAGTTTCCCAAAAAATGGGTGAATTGTTACGAATGAAATGCCAAGACCAAGCATGTGGCTATTGGAGTCTTTACAAATTAAAGGAAGATAACCATCAACACTTGGATCACAAGATGATACAGCAGAGCTCAAACTAGTTTCACAAAGAGCAAGTAGATCTGGTAAACTTTGCAAAAGATAAGACTCAACAAAAGAAAAGTTACTTCGAAGACCACGAATATTAGTGAATGATAGATTTAGAGAACATCGTGATGATGATGGTTTTTTGTTTTTTATATAGTTTTTGGTACTTTATTCATTTTCAAATTAGTTAAAGAACTTGACTTAAAGCATAGATAGTACTCAGTACACTGTTTAATAGCCCAAGGAATTGCCTCATTACTATTAATAAACCCTAAGCCATAACAAAGGTCTCCAAATGTGGCCTTGGCAATGCACACCGAAAGTACAAACAAGGACACCATCCATGCGCATCATGGCACTGTTAATACTTTGATATTTTTCAGCTGCTGATGGAATCAGCCTCTCTGAGAGCTACCACAGAGTTTGTGAAACCTGACTACCAGCTGGCCTCAGAACCATAAAAACTCATTCCATTATCTCCATAGAGAGTACAGCTCTAAAACCAGAGTTTTAGAGCTGAACCCTCATTAGGAGATAATGGAATGAGTTGCCTAGTCATTAAAACAGAGACACAAGCAAAACCCATGCATTGAGTCAAGAAGATCCAGCATTCAACATCCTAAACTGGAAACAATCTATTAAAAATACAACTGTGCCAGCCTAATAGATGAAGAGTGGGTGCGAGGCTCGTCAACTGATAGAATCTGTTTACCCCTTAAGTCTTTGCCTAGGAGGCCTTCTACAAGACAGTAGCCGGATGCATTTAACATCTACCCAAGATAAGTATTTTTATCGAGACACCATCTCTAGCCTTTACTCAACCAAGAGCCCCAAGGCAGGGGTGTTCTAAGTCGAAGTTCGCATCTCCTAACCTTTGCCTAAAATGCCATATCCTACAAGGCCGCAGGACATGAAGCAGATTGTACTGGGTTATATGTTACCAGCAGCAGGATAACCTGACATGACAAAGGAGATACATACTTATATACCATACATACATTTATCTTATTAAAAAGATGTTCAACTATAGTAGAATTTTATTTATTGTAAAGAACGGATAAGGATTTTAGCAAAAAAAGTTTGCACAATTTTAGAATAGTAAGATGACCAACCTTTGAAGTACCAAGCTGTGCAATTAAAACTAAAACACTGGAGATTAACAAAATAATGCCAATGTCGAATACTTTCATTGCAGCTCCACCTGAAATAATCAATATACTCTTAAGAACTTCATTGATACTTTTTTTCAAATATTATTGTACCCCTTGAAAAGTGTACATATCTATTTATTACAAAAAATATTAACACAAATGCATTTATAACTTATGTAAATTTAAATGTAAAAAGGTGTATATAAATATAAATAAATTTAAATAAATATATATATATATATATATATATATATATATATATATATATATATATATATATATATATATATATATATATATATATATATATATATATATACAAATATAAGTATATATTTTAAATGATATTTATTCAACTATTATATTTTGATATTGAATGTTATATGTAATTAAAAATGCATATAATAATATTCTTAAATTTCACTTAAGTAAAATGCATGCACTTCGCATTTTACACTCAACATTAGCCTTTGCAGTCTTTGGCTGAACTTCTTGGCAGCTCTTAATTCATTTAATTTGGAAGTCTTGGATGTTTTTAGCTTCCTTTATAGTGACATAGTGCTAAATCGGGCCAAAATAACAGATTACTAGTATGAGATCTTACAGTAAACAAGGCTTTTTGATGCATTCTTCTATATATATTTTAGTGTTAATTGTTCCCATAGTCACAAAACAAGAGTTACTTTGACCACACTCACAAATTGCTTACTAAACTAAGAATTTTTCAGCGAATTTTTGCATTCTAATGCATTTATATTTGGAATTTAATTTCTTGCGATTAAGCTGAATAATGTTGGTGTACTGCAAGAGATTAGAGTCATCAGTAACAAGGTTTTTTTAGCACATAATTTTTTATAGAAATTGTTTTTTTAACTTTGAACAACAAATTGAAACAATTTCTTGCTTTTCTTCATGACGAAAAACATTTTTCTTTTTATAAGATTTATATCCACAATTTCTCTTCACTCTTTGTATAGCGGAAGCACTTGTCTTAAATTTATTTGCTAAAGTTTGAACAGAAATCTCCGAAATCTATCTGAGGCATTTTTCACTTTTTTAACCAGTGATAAATAAAAATCTTACTGAACAAAAACTTTTTTTCTTCCACTTTCTGATTTCCTTTTGATTGTACCAGTGTTCTTAAATTGTTTCACAATGCACAGCACTGTTTTCAAAGCAATCTGCAACTTTATAGAAATTGTTTTGTTGATAAACCTGTATTTTCAACCAGAAAATGCGAAATTTTTCTTGCTACTAATCTTGATTTGATGACATTTCAATTAAAACTAATTGTTTTCATAAATGATTGTTTCGTTTTAATTTTTAATGAAACTAATACAATGACATTTTAAATTAATTAACTAAATAAAGTAATGCACGAGACATATATATATATATATCTTTTTCTTTTGTGCAGAATTAATCTACAAAAATTCCTTTGTAGATTAATTCCGCACAAAAAAATTCCTGAGCAAATGTATATAAAAGCAATAGCGCTAAACTGAAGAGTAGTAGTTACTTGAGTAAACAAAAAAATTATAACAAAAAGTTATCACACCCTGGTCAAATTCCATTTATTTCCCAAATTTGCAAAGTCAATAATGCTAGTCATGATTGATTTCATGCTAGTCATTATTGCTAGTCATTATCATCACGCAAACGGGGTGACTTCGAACACTTGTCTAGCATATTTGAAATATGCTAGACAAGTGTTAAGGAGAACTTTTTTCAAAGAACTTTTAACTTCTAATTTGACTCTTGGCCGAAAGAATGGCCACACTCCTCCTGACATTCCAGAGAAACAGGTTAATCCATTGTTAGACATCGAAATAACTCTGACTTCCATTGCTAAAATTACTTCTCTTCTAAACTCATATACTGCTAGTGGTACAGACCTTGTGGAACATTCCTGCCATATATTTAAAATAATCCAATATTCTTCAATACTCAAATCTTCAATATTCTCCTTCTGATTTTTCTGCCTGCTGAAAAGTAGAATCTGTGGTTCCAATATTTTTTTCCAATCAGTTTTTTCTCTATTATTAGCAAGGTCTTTAATTATATAATTACTATTAACTTGAGTCAAATAATTTCTTCTTTGACAATCAATATGGATTTTGATATTCTCATTCTACAGCTGAATTTTTAACTGCTGTAACTGAAAAACTTCAATTCATCCATTCATCCCTATAATGTATTTTTGTTTTGTTTTGTGTATTGTGTTAGTGATAAATCTTTATTTTAAAACAAGTAAATATAATATCAAATAATTATTAAAAGAAAATGCTGATACTAATTTACCAAACTCTAAGGACGTTGCTAAAAATATGGGATAAATTTCCCCAATTCCAGTACCAACAATTCCAAACACTCCATAAAGTATGACACATAAAAAACTTTCCTTTGATCTAAATTATAAAGAATAATTTTATTGTATTTATCATGCTATATTAAAATTAATGAACCAAATCTTGAGCTATTTGTTGAGAAATGATGGTTTCAATCAATTGAGGAATCTGCTTTGCAAGATAACTCATATCATGATACCAATAACAATAAAAATATTTTAAAAGCATAACTGACATAAGCAAAACTCTCTGGAATTTTTGGAATTGGTAAGTACTAATTCTTAATAATTAACAAGTAATCATAACATTTCACTTACACATTTAAAGTTTTACACAAATTACAAGGTTTTTAATATAGTTTGAATAGCATCATCTTTTTTGATGATTTTAAATATCAAAAATATCAAATATCAAAAAAATATCAACAATAAAAAATATCATCATTATAATTAATAATTGTTATTGTTAATTGTTATTATTACACATAAAACTTTATATTAACTAATATTAGTAATGTTTTTTTCATTTAAAAATTAACTATTTAGTTTATTTTTAATTAAAAAAAAAAATCATGAAAATAAATTGTCATGATAACAAGTATGGTAACGATTACTGTTGGTTAACTTGTAAATTTTGTATATTTGTTGGTTACTTGTATTTACTCAAGCTAGGAAAAATGATGATTAATAGGGTTTGTAAACTTGCCTTTTCATTTACCATTAATTTGATAAATAAAAATTTAAATACGAGTATGCCGGTATATTATTGGTAAATTTTTGAATATAAATAAAATACAGATTTAGCAATGCAGTACCAATTTTATTAAATTATCCATCCTTTAAATTATTCATCATTTTTCAGCAAACTTGTTTAATAACTTATTAAAAATAACTTTTAATCAAATCATTTCATATTCACTTTACCCAACACCCAATTTGAGTATTTCATGTCGATCTTACTCAAAAACTCAATTAAAGTATTTTATTCCCACCCTTGTCATGTTTCAATGGCGATGTTTAAAATATACTTTATTTAAAACTCAAAAACTAAAACTTATAAAATGAGGTTTGACTTGAAACCAATAAAAAGGAAAAAAAGCTTCTATACCAGCTTGGATTCGCAAGCTTACATAGAAGGTGCAGTTATTAGCAGAGACACAAAAGATATCAGTTTCAGCAGAGGCACAAAAGATATCAGCAGAGACACAAAAGACATCAGACCATCACAAATAAAATCATTGAAGAATATCATTCAGCTTTATGGTAGTAGTAAGTAATATGATGATAGAGTAAGTCTAAAAAAGAAATAAGAGCTAAAAGTTTTAGAGAAATCATAGCATGGTCTGAACCACCTAAATGAGAACAAGGAAAAACTTAACAAAAGCTAAGGTAAGGGGCCAGATAAAAATCAAGTTTGTCAAGTTTTGTTTTGAGATTGTCTGGATAACAAGTAATAAGCCAAGCAACTTACAAGTGAGTGAACATCGCATCATAGGTTCAGACAAAACACAATAATATATATATATATATATATATATATATATATATATATATATATATATATATATATATATATATTTATATATATATATATATATATATATATATATATATATATATATATATATATATATATATATATAGAGTAACTTTTAGGGAAGCTCACACAGTAACTAAGACATTTTTAACAATATTTAAAAAAAAAGATAAAAGTAGATATTGTTATAGATATAACAGATATTAAAGAGTATTAATAACAGAAAGTTGGTTTTTTTTAGCGTTTGCTTAGAAAAGCAAATCCTACAAGACAGCAAGACATGTGATAGGCTGTACTGGATTACATGTTACCAGTAGCACCTTGGTTATGATCCTTGGTATGACTCTGATCCTGACTTAAGCCTGATTATAGGGCACAGTAGAGAAGATATGTACTAAAAAAAGTTACAATAATTCTGTATCAACTCAGTAATTCAAGTAATTCTGTATCAACTCAGAAAGAAATTTAAAAAATCATTTTTTTAAAACTGTAAGAAATCATTTCGTTAAAATTTTGTTCAGAAACCTTCTGTAAATGATTTTTTATCCATCATTATCAAACATTTTTGATTCTGAAAAATAAAAAAAACTACTACCTTGTAGGACTGCCTGTTCTAGACAAAGAGTAGGAGAATAAAACTCGGACTTAAAACCCTGTGGCTTGAATATAAAAATAAAATGTAATAATATTATTATACGTAAATATAATTTTATATTTTTAACCGTCAAAAATATTTGTATTACTTTTATTATAATTACTAATGATTGAATTTTTCTTATACATCACACTTTTCCTACAATAAACTTTATAGATATCAAAAAATCATACAAATCAAAAAAAAAAAACTTGTATGAAAAATTGATATTTTCAGTTGTTGAGTTCTGAACAATTTTTTTGTAAATATTTGATGTTTATTGAAAATGAACTTGTTTTAACTTTTGGTGTCAATTATTGTTTGGGTAAATTTTTAGTTAAAGTTTTGGTAAATAAAAAGCTATTTTCAGTTAGGTTTCAGTAAAATATTAGTGCTATATATCTAGTTTTAAGATAAAGTATGCGTGACCAACCTTAAAATCCTGCTAATAGATGAATTCTTCAGCACAAAAAGTAGCCTGTGAGGCCAAGATTTAAAATTTTTACTTTCAGGAAGTAGAGCAGATTTTTCTGACATTTTGTTCTCATGAGTATTTAGAGAAAGATTCATGAAACAATCTTCTTTTTTTTTAGCGCTGAGTTCAATTATATCTTCATTAATTAAACATATTTTTTCAGGTTTAAAAATACTATATAAAAAAAAAAGACTTTTAATATTTAAAAAAACCAACAACAAACATGATAACTTAAATAAAATTAAAAAAAAAAATTATAAAAAATCAACTTTAAAAAATTACATATAAATATCATTAAAAAATTATTTTAAAAAAATATAAAAGTATTACTACTGCATGACTTACTTTTTACTTTCAGGAATTGTAAAATATCCCCAAACAACTGCAAGCACAAAGCTGATAGTAATTATAAAATTAGGCAAAACTATTTCATACTTACCAAAGAAAGATTCTAGACCAAATTAATAAAAAAATCTTTTTAAATAAAAACTTAAAAATTATATCATAATTTAACTAAAACTAAATATCTGATTGTCATTATATATATAAAATTTATATATATATATATATATATATATATATATATATATATATATATATATATATATATATATATATATATATATATATATATGTATATGATATATATGATACATATATTCACACACATATATATAAATATCACTGCCTGGCTAAAGTTTCTTGTCTCAGTAAACAAAAAAAGTATAAAAAAACAAACAAACAATAAACTAATTATGATAAACCAAATTTCATTACAAACAATTACCAACTAAATTTTTTTGTTGAGCCAATTGTCTACATTTTGCTTTCCTTACTGCACATAATGTTTGTCAAATATTTGATTAAATTATAATAAATAATACAAATATTTTATATTTTTTGTTAAATTGATCACAAATTAGTTGTTGATGTAGGACACTTACAATCTAGTTGTTCCCATATTAATTCAATTTGGTTGAGGTCTGGCAATTGTGAAGGCCATGTCATAATATTGAGTTCTTTGCAAGCTTCCTTTTTTGCAAATAGTTTGTACAGTATTAGGATATTTATTTTAGGTCATTATCCTATTGCATGGTGAACTGTAAGACCTATAAGACGCTTTCCACACAGCATGACATTGATACATATCATCTTACATACCCATTCTTAAAAGTAATTCTATATTTGCTTTCACAAGATTACCAACCTGGTAAAAAGCAAAACAACCTCACACCATTACTAAACCTTCACCATGTTGGACAGGTATACACTGTGAATGGAGTTTTTTAGTAGCTGTTTGTTGCACATAAATTCAACACTTTGTTCCAAAAACAAGAAATTTGGATTCATTTATCCACAATACAATTTGCCAGTCTTAATTTCTGTCCAATTTTAATGTACTAGAATCATTCAAGGCATTTTTTATTCAATTTATTGCTTTTAAAAGTGAATTTTACTTTTGATGCTCAGGGGCGCCTTTTTTATTTCCTATCTATAGCTGTACCAGAACACTTAAAATAACAAGTAGTATTACTAACTGTAGATTGCAGGAATTTTTAAATTTTTTAAAATATAATATATTGAAATATTAATATTAGGGCTGCGGAAATTAACGATTAATTAATCGATCAATCGCTAATTTATTTAATCGATTAAAATTTCTTTAATCAGTAATATTTCGATTAATTTTTGCCGGTTTTCCGTTACTTATTTTTTTTTTTTTTTTTTTGCCGTACATATATATATTTACAAGTTTCGTAATTTATAATAGTAATATTTTCAAGTTTCCTTAGTCAAAATATATAAACGAGATTATAATTATAATTAAAATAGTACAGACAGGACTTCAAGAAGATCGTACTGATCTTATCACGAAGCCCTTACAAGTGAATAATATATATTATGTTCAATATAGGTAATATATTATATATTAAGTACAACTAGTTGTATTTAAACTACTCGAATATTAAAGTTAACTTTAATATTCTTCAATTAGAATAAACTCAAGATTACCTGTTTCTCTTGTATTATATTTATTAACGTTATTTATAAAGAAATTATTTGTGAAGTGGTATGGTACTTGGCCTAATTTAAATTTTAGCATGAACAATATATTTTGATATCTGTTAATTTGATAAATGTTAAGCATAAAAATTTATAAAAAAAATATATCGTTTTCATATAAATCATTCGCAAAGAAGTTATTTTCAGTTTTAAAAGTTTTAAAAACGTCTAAACGAAACTTTTCAAAATCAATTGTTTCAAAGTCATTAGCCATGACGAAAAAGAGTATTAAATTTAGAATTTTTCAATAGAATTCGATAAATATAAAATTAATTTTGAAAGCGCGTATCTTGAAAATCTCGACTAAAAATTTTGTCATATTTTAAAATACTTACTGACCTGGGAACATTATCTTACATTTCTATATCCGTTTCTAAAGTAAACAAAGTTTGTTTTGCAAATATGGCTGCAGCAACTAATGAAAGCAACGTTTCTGTCAAACATTTAACTGGAAAGTTAAGCAAGCATTTTGTTTTCAAGTTGAATGCTGATGGTAAAGTAGACGAAGGTGACAAAATATACTGCGTTCACTGCAATAAACAGTTTGCTTTCTGTGGCTCAAACACATCGCTGACTTATCACCTTCAGCACAAGCATCCTCTAAAATATCAACAGGTTGTCGACAGTGAACGTAAGATGACCCCTCAGATAAAATCAATCACCAATTTATTTACGTGTCAGTCAAACAAGCCTGTCAGTGAAAAGGTCTCAGCCGACCTGAAGGTGGCAATAGCTCATTGGATTGCCAGTTCTGGACGTCCAACAGCAATTGTAGAAGATGCTGGACTAGAGGCGGTGCTTCGTATTGCCCTTCAAAACCAGACCTATACTTTGCCCAGTCGCCGTACAACCGACATTGTCATTGGAGAGATGTACAATGAGAAGTTGAATGAGCACAAGAAAGCTCTAGAATGCATTTATAGTATTGCTCTAACTACTGACTTTTGGACCTCCACCAACAATGAATCGTACTGTGGGATAACAGGTCATTGGATTGATTCTGAGTGGAAACTGACGTCTGTCGCTTTAGCTTGCATAAATGTTGAAGAAAGGCACACTGCTGATAATGTTGCCAGTTTCTATGAAGAGTTTGCCGCAACGTGGAATATTGCTGAAAAAATTAGCTGTATCGTAACGGACAGTGCACGAAATATGGTTGCTGCTATAGGACGGACGGATTACAGCCATATACCGTGTATTGCACAGTCTTCAACTGAGCATACTAGCAGGTTTGAAAGCAGCTGATTCATCTCCTATTCTGGCTAAATGTCGACACCTAGTTGGACATTTTAAGCGCAGTTCAAGGAATACATCAGAGCTAAAGGCCAGCCAAGCCAGTACCTCTAACAGGTCTGACGATGTGAAGTTTCACAAATTGTAGCAGGATGTAGCTACGCGGTGGAACAGTACCTACCTAATGTTAGCCAGATTGCTGGAAGTGAAAGATGCCATTAAGCAGTATCATATTGACCATCCCGAGAATTACACTGGAGATAAACTAAGGGAGTTGGACTGGGAGAAAATGTCAAAATTTGTCTCGGTATTGGGTCCACTTGCAGATGCTACTGAGTATATTGGTAGTGAACAGTATGCTACATGTTCGGCTGTACTTCCGTTAGAAGCATTTTTGCACAGACTTCTGCGGGTTAATGATGACGATCCAGGGTATATAGCACGTTTCAAATCTGCAACACTAAATGACTTCTCAGGTCGCATTGAAAACATTGATGCATTGCCAACGTTGCAAATGGCTGTGGCATTAGACCCACGTTACAAGAAACTCGGCTGTCTCTCAAGAGAGAAACGTGAAGCAGTTAGGACAATACTTTCTAATGCATTTTGGGTGTACTGTAACCAAAGACAGAGAGCTGAATGTGAAACTACTACCAGCACTGGCAAGGCATCAGAACCTGTGCGTAAGAAACTGAAACTTACTCTGTTGGTCAGCGACTCGGAATCGTAATCCTCATCAGATGAATCACAAACAGTACATGGCTCACTGGCTGAGCTTACACAATATCAAGAAGAAGGTGTAATTCCAGAAACTGAGAATCCCCTCATGTGGTGGCAACTGAACAGGCATCGTTACCCTAACCTGAGCAGTTTTGTGCAGACAATTCTGTGTGTACCTGCCACTTCTGTTCCTTGTGAAAGACTGTTTAGTTCATCAGGGTACATTGTCAACAAACTGCGATCTTGTCTACTTCCAGAAAACGTTAACGTCCTCGTTTGTTTACGTGACTGGCTAAAGTGATGCCTACTTGTACTTGTCAATTAAACTGAATACAGTATAGCAGGCATTAAGTGTCTTGTTTGTTAACGTTTGTGAATACTGTAGTTAGCTAACGTTTACCGATAACAACTTCACCTCACCAGTGGTGAAAAGCAGGTTATTCTGTCGACTTCAGAATTAATCGAAATTAATCGATTAAAATTTTAGACGATTAATCGAACAAAAAAAAATTCATCAGTACAGCCCTAATTAATATATATATAATTTCTAATATTTTATTATCTAAAAATAATCAAAATGTATTTTTATAAATGGGAAATTAAAAAAAAAAATATAAAATTAATGAAAATTATTTTTTCAAAATACTAAATAAATTTTTATTTAGTAAGTATTTTGAATATAAATTTATTCAGTTTATTATATTATTGGAGAAAAACTACAAGGAAATTGCGTTTTGAGAAAAGAACAGTTGAATTTAATTTTTTTGAGGATGCTTATAATAAAAAATGAAGGAAACATGTTTTGCATTAGTAATTTCAAAAAACATTTTAGTACATTTTAATTGAATTATTTTATGTCTTATAAACATTTTTAAAATTCCTTATCAAAAAGTATAAAAATTATAAATTTGTGAACAAATTTATTATAATGATGAATTATAAATTTATGACCAAAATTTGTGTAAAAATTATAAATTTGTGACTAAAAACTTTTGCCAGACAATGTATTTATACAGATATTTATGTTTGTATATGTGTGTCTGTGAGTTTATGTCTGTCTATATAAATATATATATATATATATATATATATATATATATATATATATATATATATATATATATATATATATATATATATATATATATATATATATGAATGTAGACAACATGTATGAGAGTATGTAAATTATTAATTTATAAATATCAATTAACACGAGTTTCTCTTGATACTAAATTTATTTTTTAAAAGAAGTTTCCGCTGGATTGTTGTAAACAGCATCTTCAGCTTTAAAATTTTTTTATTTTTTATTTTTGTTTGTATCTTATTTTTAAAACGGCAGTTCTATTTTATGTCAATGGGGTGGCATCATCTTTTTCTGACGTAAGTGCACCATAAATGGTGTCCAAAATTTTGCTGACACATATTTTCCCTCGCCTAAATTGATACCGTGTTGTTGAGGGGCACATTGTGGTACTGTATTTCAAGTGCCTCACGAACATTCCTAACAAACTTTTTAGCATGAACTTTTAGAGTTTTGCAACTGTCCCATTTGTTGTGCACAATGTCTCATGTGTGTGGCTAATGCAGATTGTTCTGTTTTATTTCCTATTGTACTGTTTTTGTGTTGCTGCATGCGTGTTTTTATTTGCATTTTTGTTTCACCTATATACTTTTTGCTACAATCACATTTAACAAGGTAGACTCTTGGGTGGCTGTTCATTTGTAGTTTGGATTTGTTTCTTGATGATAATATTGCCTCCTGGTTCAGGTTTGATTTGAAGACTGTTTTATATCCTGCCTTTCTAAACACCTTACGTAATATGGGAGACAATATTGGTACCCAAGGTAATGAAACCGTTGGATACGTACTGGTGATGTTTTCAATGTTTTTAGTAGTCATTAGTGATTTTTTGTTCTTTCGTTTTATTTCTTTTATGAATTTTATGAGATTGAGCTGTTTGTAGCCATTTTCGACAAATACTTGAATAAAGAATTTCAGTTCATTTTCTATGTTTTTGACTGCATACATTAAATGCTCTATGTACGAAACCCTTGAATATTCCATTTAAAATTTGTTGGTCATGGTTTGATGTTGCCTTAACTTGAATGTTAGTAATTGCATTTTTTCTGTGTATTTTAAATTCATATTAACCATTTTTGTTATTTATTACGCATATGTCTAGAAAATTTAGTTTTCTTTCGTCATTTTCAAATTCGATAGTATATTGTATTTTTGGATGCTGTTGATTAAGTATAGATTGTCGAATGAGATGTTTGCTTATCGCGTTGAAGAAGTTTTAATTTTTTGATTAATCTGTCTTTGGATTTTAAGAACATACTTTCTCGTGCTTTTTCAGTGACTCTTTTTACGGCTTCATAACCCAATGTTTCGAATATTTTCATGAGTTTATTTTTAATGAATTTAACTTAAGTTTGTTTAAAGAACCGTGTTTTATAGATAAGTAGATGACAGTCATGCTAGAGTCCCTGACATTGCCCAGGCTGATCAATTTAAGACAATACTTAATCAACAGCATCCAAAAATACAATATACTATCGAATTTGAAAATGACGAAAGAAAACTAAATTTTCTAGACATATGCGTAATAAATAACAAAAATGGTTAATATGAATTTAAAATACACAGAAAAAATGCAATTACTAACATTCAAGTTAAGGCAACATCAAACCATGACCAACAAATTTTAAATGGAATATTCAAGGGTTTCGTACATAGAGCATTTAATGTATGCAGTCAAAAACATAGAAAATGAACTGAAATTCTTTATTCAAGTATTTGTCGAAAATGGCTACAAACAGCTCAATCTCATAAAATTCATAAAAGAAATAAAACGAAAGAACAAAAAATCACTAATGACTACTAAAAACATTGAAAACATCACCAGTACGTATCCAACGGTTTCATTACCTTGGGTACCAATATTGTCTCCCATATTACGTAAGGTGTTTAGAAAGGCAGGATATAAAACAGTCTTCAAATCAAACCTGAACCAAGAGGCAATATTATCATCAAGAAACAAATCCAAACTACAAATGAACAGCCACCCAAGAGTCTACCTTGTTAAATGTGATTGTAGCAAAAAGTATATAGGTGAAACAAAAATGCAAATAAAAACACGCATGCAACAACACAAAAACAGTACAATAGGAAATAAAACAGAACAATCTGCATTAGCCACACACATGAGACATTGTGCACAACAAATGGGACAGTTGCAAAACTCTAAAAGTTCATGCTAAAAAGTTTGTTAGGAAAGTTCGTGAGGCACTTGAAATACAGTACCACAATGTGCCCCTCAACAACACGGTATCAATTTAGGCGAGGGAAAATATGTGTCAGCAAAATTTTGGACACCATTTATGGTGCACTTACGTCAGAAAAAGATGATGCCACCCCATTGACATAAAATAGAACTGCCGTTTTAAAGATACAAACAAAAATAAAAAATAAAAAAATTTTAAAGCTGAAGATGCTGTTTACAACAATCCAGCGGAAACTTCTTTTAAAAAATAAATTTAGTATCGAGAGAAACTCGTGTTAATTGATGTTTATAAAATAATAATTTACATACTCTCATACATGTTGTCTACATTCATATATATATATATATATATATATATATATATATATATATATATATATATATATATATATATATATATATATATATATATATATATATATATATATATATATATTTATTTATTGATCAGTTATGATCAAGCTGTACCTTACTAAATTATTTTTAAAAATCCTATCATATTTACTACATCAGTAAATGCACTTTAAAGTCGATTTGAATGATATTATTTGAATGATATTATTTGAATGATGTTTATTTATAGGGCTTTTACTAAAAAGCAAAATAAATCAACATTTACTAGGCTCTGCTTACAAAAGCATATTGACAATTATATCACAAAGGAAAAACAATAACTTAAATAAACAACTAAAACAACGACTTTAAAACTAAACTTAAAAATTAAACTTAAAAATAAAAAGAGGAACCTTTACTAAATGTTTTTGGATATAGTTCAGCAGGAAAAACTAGCATAGCTAAAATAAAATTAAACAAAAAACAAAACAGATTAATACATTGTTATTTATGTTTTATAATTTTTTTTAACAATAAAAATGAGAAAAACAAACTTTTTTGTCGAAAGTTATACCAATACTTTAATTATAATAATAATAATTATTATTAGCAATTTTTATTTGTTTTTCTATTTTTTATATATAGCATTTTATATTAAAGTTCAACAACATTTATGAAAAATTTATTTTATGTAATAATTAATAGGTCAATCTTTTCTTGACATGTTTGAAAAATTTTTTTTTTTAATAACTGGCTTTATCAACAGTAAACAATCTTTTCTAAGATTCTTTGTATCTCTCTATAAGCATCTGCATCTGCTGGATCATTTACCTTAACTAAAAACAATAAAGATCTATAAAGATCTAGAAGCAGACTGTTCCCCTAATGGAAGTGAATGCCAGTCCCTAATTTTTTATTTATTTAACCCAATCTCAAGAGACTTTTGGAAAATCTTAAACAGTGTAAGGTAAGTCAAACAAACCATCTTTAATTCATGGGTCTGAACTTAAGAAAGAACTATAAAAGTAAAACTTGTAAAGAACTTTCCTTTTAGTCCGTTTCCTGAATCAAATGACCAAACTCTTTCTTCTATTCCAATTAAACAGCTTAAATCATTGGTATACATCTAAATCACTAGGGCTTTTGTTGCTTAAGTCATTTCTCACTTCAAAACTCTTCAACTGCTTGTAGTTCAGACAACGTTCTTGTGTCTTATAACAATATTCTTCAGAAATTTCTTCAGTTCTCTCTAAACTATTTATTTAGTGCTTACTGAATCTTGTTATCCTGCCCGACGGAAATGACATCTGTGTTTAAAATTTTTTAAAACTCTGGATCAGTCTACTCTCTATTATTAGCAAGGTTTTTAAGTATTTAATCAACAGATTTTTAACATCTCATTTTAAATCTAATAATAAATCAGATTTCAACCTTCTTATTTTACGGCTGACTTGCTAACTGCTCTAACGGAATCATTCTACTGTGCATTAGTTAAAGGTAGCGAGGCAGTGAGTAATGGCCTCGACATATCAAAAGCATTCAATAAAGTTTAGGAAGTTAGTCTTCACTATACAATCTTCCTGAGAGTCTTACATCTAAAAAGAATCTTGATAAGGAAATTTGCTGACAACTTAACTTTACACTACTATCTTGACAAAAAAAGATTTCTCTTTTCGATCGCTTAGAACAAACAGCCAATCTTGAATCTGATCTCTCTTCTGTAACAGCTTGGAGATTGCAGTGGCTTGTGAATTTTAACTCTAACAAAACTCAGTTATTTACTGAAAACAACTATTGCACAATAATATTGACATTCCTATATTGTATGGCAACCCTCTCACTGAGTCCTTTTCGTTATGTCTTTTTGGATTATTATTTACTACTGACCTCTCATGGAAACCATATATACAACCCATTACAAAGTTAGCATCTCCTAAAGCTACTTCTCTTTATTTTGCTTACAATTATCTTACTTCTCGTTCAATTCTCTACCTCTACAAATCCCTTATTTGTCCCATTGTCATAAGATTGTCTCTCTTTCTCTTTTCTACAATTACTATCACACTCACTCTTCAAAAGAGCTATCATCTTTAGTTACGTCAATCATTTTTGCTTTTCTCATCAATCAGCAAAGTTGCATTCTTTTACTGTATTTATCTCTTCTAACTCTAAAAGCTTTTATCCATCCATATTTTTTCCCCGCAAACCAATGTTTTGGAACCTTCTCACATCTTCATGTTTTTCTAACTCATACAATCTTCAACTTTTTAAGCTTTTTATCAACCGTTTCCTTGCTCTTCAACACTATTCTTTGTTTGCTAGCAGTCTTTCGCAGGAAGACATGCTATCACATGCCTTTAAAAACATTTTAAAAACACGCTAAATGAAAAATATTCTGAATTATACCTTAAGTGAAATAAATTACATCAAAACTTTTAACAAATGTTTTTATATTAGCAAAATGCTTTTAATTAAATTAACAATTTACTGATAATGGTTTTTTTTAAAAGTATAATATCACAGTTGTATATATTTTTTAAATTTATAATATATTAATTGTTTAAGTGTGCATTTATAATAAACGTTATTAAAAAATAAAAAATTGTTTTGTTTTTACTTTTACTTTTAATATAAGAATAATTAAAGTTAATACATTTGAAAAGATAAAAAAAACGTTTTAAAAAGCTATTACAGTTAAATAAGTTTGATCTTTCATATTATTATTTTATTTTATAATATGAAAGATCAAACTTATTTAATCTATTAAAAAGTGCAATCTAGTTCTCTACCAGACTATTAAAAAGTGCAATCTAGGATCTATTAAAAAGTGCAATCTAGTTCTCTACCAGACTTTCCCCAACAAAAAAAAGTATGCTTCAACACAGAAACAAAATTACTAATAACCAAGGAAAATATTCAAGATTGAAAAAATGAACTCAATAGGATGCAACAAAACTCATCACAAGTTCAAAGAATATATAAAAAAGGTTTTGTGATTTCGCTAACTATCATCTACCCAATATCCCAAAAAAATTCACCATATTTGAAAATAGGTATCTGAGTTCTTATGATTAATCAAAAACCATTCATTTACCATATGAGAACATATGGCACATTTACCATATGAGGACAGACTCTTTTCCTGAAAAGTGGCTAATTATATAATTATATAGGGGTTCAGTTAACATCGATTGTAAAAAGTGTTAAAAATCTTATAAATAAAATTAAGAAATACACAACTACAACAATATTATCTCACAAGTTTTTTTAGTTTAAGCCCCAACATGGTTTCACTAATTAAAGAAGGCTGACTTACTTATTTACTTTAAATTTAGGATATTTTTACTAAAGCCATACAAGACAATTACTGGTTAGACACTGTACACTGAATTGGAGAAAGCACTTAATAAAGTGCAACAATATCGACTCATCAAATAAAAACACATGGCATACAAAGTCAACTTATTGCATAGATTGAAGCATGGCTCAGGAAAAGAAAGCAAAGAGTAGTATTGGGTGATTCTATATCTGAATGATATGATATCTGAAAGAGATGTTTTAAATGGCACACTTACCATATAGAGACAGTGACTGTGTTTGACAACACATGAATTCATAAAAAAAGAAGGAGGTAAAGAATCGAGAGAGATTTGTAACCATAATAAAGTAGCCTCCTTGACTGTAGTGGCCCTCTTGAACTGGACTCTTGGACCACAGGGAGGTGAATAACATTAAAAGAAAAACTTAATTGTAATACAATCCAAATAGTTAGCAGTAGTGTGTTCTTCCAATTGAAAAGAGTTTTTCTAAAAGGAGCACTTTACATGTTTTCAGAAAAAAAAAGACAAATTATTTTTTGAATCTCAACAACTTTGTAATTGTAAATAAAGACGATGAACAGCTTTATTTCATAATAACATAATTAGATTTTTCAATAAAAAATTCAAATGTTGAAAAAATCAAAATTTTAGCTCCCTAAATCCTTTTTTTCTCCCCTTTAAAAAAATGCTCTTTAATTTCTAATCCAGGTCAATTTAAGGGAATCTAATCAATTTCTTTTTTGATGAATTTTATGTTCAGACATAAATAAAATTTACTATTATAAACACTTTCAGAAAAGTTCATCACTTAAATGAAATTATTCTGATTTAAAAGCTTAGCTTTTCTAAGGAAATTTTCATGGTGAATAGCATCTGTTTTTTCTTTTAAAATTCTATTAATTTTTTAATATAAATTAATGCCTTTTATTTAAAAACATATAGACTTGTATTCAATACTTACAAATTTGGAATAAGTTGAAAGACTTTTTGATATAAATTAATGATCTGATGTATTTTGTGTAAAATAAAAAGACTTGGATTTCAAAACTTATGAATTTCAAATAAGTTAAAAATTTTTTAATATAAATTAATGATCTGATGTATTTTATTAAAAATATAAAGACTTAAATTTCAATACTAATGAATTTCAATACTTTTAGACTTTGATTTCATGATGACAAATAAAGAAAAGTACGAAATGAGAAAAATAAATAAATACAAGTAAAATATAGAGATAAATATAAAGAACCAAAAAAAAAAAAGAAATGTCTTATTTCTTGTTCTCATGCTAAAAATAAATAATAAAAATGAGAAAAAAAGTATAAAAAGAACTTTTTTGAACTCATTCATGAATTCATTCAAAAGTATAAAAAATACATAATTTGGAAGTAAAAAAAAAATAAAAAATTAGACCAATAAATTAAATTACCTGATAAACTTGGTCCAATAATTAGTCCAAGGTAATAACCAGTAAATAAAATTGAAAAAGCCAAAGATATATTTGTGTCATCACAAATGTCTACCAAAATACTTTTTGTTATAACCACCACTCCTTAACAATTATATAAGATAAATATTTAAATGTGCCTAATGCAACCACAATAATCAAAACATTTTCATAATTTGTACAGTGAATGTTGAATGTGCTTAGTTATTATTGTTAGTCATTAATTACGATTCTGTAATACTTTAATTCAATTTAATTTAAAATTTTTATTTCAAACTGATTTTTACAAGATAGTTTTAGTTAACACTAAAACTAATTCAAATCAACACAGTTAACTTTATAGACAGTACACACACACATAAAAAAAATATATAAAAAAAAAAATATATAAAAATTTACAATTGTTTTAATTTAAAAATTATATATATATATATATATATATATATATATATATATATATATATATATATTAATATATATATATATATATATATATATATATATATATATATATATATATATATATATATATATATATATATATATATATATATATATATTTATAGTAATACAATCTTAACTAAAGATATAAGTCAGTATAAAATAAAAAAAATTTTTAAAAACAACAAATTTTGCAAACGCAATTATTACCATACCATTTCTTGAAACGTTTTTTGAACACGTCAAGACTTTTTGCAGACATGGTCTCATTATTTAGAGTGTTCCAGAGCAAGGAACTGTAAAATAGACTTAAGCACAGGTAGTTTTTAATCTATACCTGAACTGAACCACATTTTAGCTTAAAAAGTGTTTACATTTTTGTTATAAATTTAATATTTTTGGTTTTGATTTTTTTGAAGTTTAACTTTTAAGTTTATCAAGATTATTTAACAAAAAAATAATTATATATATATATATATATATATATATATATATATATATATATATATATATATATATATATATATATATATATATTAAAAACATATCTTATATACTTTTTGGTTTCTTATTGTTACAAAAACAAATTGTAGTATTAGTAGTTTTAAATGAATTAACAATTTTTTATTGTTGGTTGTTTGTCTTATAACTTTCTTAGTCTATTTTAAGAAGTATTTTAAGCATGATAAAGCAGTTTTTGAAGTCTTTCAACTCTTTGTCCTCTATTTATAAGTAAAATTTTTTGCAAATACGTATTTTGAGAGCAAGCTCTTAAGTATTTATGGGTAACAAAAAAGAATTGGAAGAATAACACGAGTTAGATTAATATATCTTAAAAAATCCCCCTACCTACAAACAACACAAAAGAAAAATGTAAAATTTAATAACAATTGTAAAATCTAGTCATACCTGTACCAGTCATACCAATAGTCAGTCCAATACCAAGTCATACCAATAGTCAGTCATAGTCATACCAATTGTAAAAACTAGTCATACCTGTTCAACTTCATAATTTGAGGTTCACTTACATTTTTTTATTCATATTTATTTTATTCATTACAAATCAACAATAACAACTTTAATAATTACATTTGAAAAAATAGAATTTTGATCAATGTTATTGTGATAAAACACTACAATGGAAATATAAATAACAATAAGAAACAACTGTTAGTACAAATAACAATAATAAAAAGTTATATTAAAAAATTTCTAACCCATTGATGCACCTTGTAACAATCTCGTTACTAAAGCCCAAATAAATGAACGACTGAAAGCAAATGCAAGTGTAGTAATAGCAGTAAAAATAGATGATATAATCAACAACTTCTTTTTACCATATTTATCAGCAAAGTAACCCCAGAAAAGGCTTTAAAATCATTTAAAAAATAAAAAAAATATATAAGTATAAACCTTATAATGTATATATGTATATATATATATATATATATATATATATATATATATATATATATATCGAAAAAACATGTAATATATATAAATATATATAGTATATATAAAAATAAATATAATATAAATATATATATAAATACCCACTTATCTAGCATCTACTTATCAAGTTTCTAATATCAGTTTCTCAGGTGGGGTTTTTAAATTATTTTTGCTTTAAAGTTAATATAATATGATCTAATAATTAGTAAATCTGCAAAATAAGTCAAATGTGACAAATGTATAAAACAGGGAATTATTTCTCTAAAAATAATTTTAAGGGACACCTAACACCTGTAATACTTCACTTAATTAACAAAAACTGATGGTCAAAAGTGCATTTTCATGTATTCCTTTGTTGATGAATTGGTTACTTTAATCAGTGTAAATTTCCCATTTGGTATGTCGATCAAGGCCTATGAGAGAGAGGGAAGAATATTACATTTTAGATAAACCTTTGCAAATAGAAGAGCATTGCCCATAATTATTTGTTTTTGATATAGTTTTTATCTTCTTTTTTTTTTCCTTCATAAAAACTTTAGTATTAACTTCATATAAGGTTTTCTTATTAGGTTTATTTTATTTTATTTCTGATAAACTCTTTTTATTTTTTTAGTTCAATTTATGCCTTTTTTATGCCTTCACTTAACTGTTTCTGAAACACCATTTTTATGTTTTCATTTTACTGTTACTGATACACCACTTTATTATTTTTTTTTTATTTTACTGTTTCAGATAAACTCTTTTTATTTTTTTAGTCAGTTTTTCAATTTAAATTCAATAATATATTATATCAATAACTATTTAACAAGATAATAAAAAAATAATATTAAATTATATTATATTAATAGTATTAAGTAAAGTTTTTTGAAAAAAAATTGAAATATTTCAGAAAAACATTTTTGTTGTATTACTTAAATACTGGTCAATAATAAATATAAAAAATAAAAAAGTATACAAAAATAAAATTAAAAAAATTTAAAATATTAAAGTTAAAAATTTTGTTGTTAAAAATAAAACTCATGAACTGATAGTCATCTGTATTTAGAAATTTGAAATCTGTATTTAAATTATAAACTAAATTCCACTATAGTTATTTTTGCAGCAAATTTTACAACTCTTTTGAAACAGCTGTGGATACTGCAATATCACTGTAACTGTCAGTTTCGGTCAGTTAGGTCAAATTTCAGGTGGTAAATACCCATAGATAGATAGATATAGATAGATAAATATACATCAGCTATATAAAGGAGTGCTGCTACATTGACTGAGGGTTTGGGTTTCTTCTTTTTTTGAAGAAAAAAAAAAAAAAAAAAAAAAAATATATATATATATATATATATATATATATATCAACTAGAGATGGAAATTGAACCCTTTTCTTAAAGTTCGGATCCGGTTCGGTTCAGTTAAATATAATGTTCAAGTTTGGTTTGGTTAGGTCTTAAGCGCAGTTCGAGTTCGGTTTGGTAACAACTAAAGTTTAGGTTTGGTTCGGTATCAACCCTTTGTTTTTTTATTAGTTTGATTAGTTACATTCACAATGACACAAATAAATTAAAATCAATATTAAATAAGTGAAAAACTTAATGATGAGGAAACCAAAAAAATATATGCATAAGTTCAAAATGTAATTTTTTTAACTATTTCGGGTTACAATGGTTGTTTATTTTAAGATAATATGTATAGTAACGATTGCTAAAGGGCAGATTTTTAGAAATACTCTTTTTAATTTGAACTAATTTAATAAAGCGAATATATTTAGCCTGATGGCTAGTATAACCAATTATAGAATAATTTATTTTTTTAATAACTATATTTTTTTATTTTAGGTTTTAGGTTTAGATTGTTATTTTGCCCTTTTATTTATGTACCTTGAGTATTTCAGTTTAAAAACTTTATTAGTTGTGGAGAATTTTAGGAAAAAGATCCGGTCATTTATTGTCCTTTCTCATAATTTGGGTGCATGCGCAATAAATTCGATAATTATTTCAACTTCACTTTTAATTATTTTTAATAACTATACACAAAATAACTTTTTTATTTGAAGAAATCAGTTAATTAAATTTTTAATTTTAATGGTAGAAAATATATATACCATATTTTTTATTTTCATTTAGAAAAAGTTCAAGCAAATTATTTGAAATAATTTGCTATGCTTTAACTACTGCAACTTCAAAAGTTCAAAAAACAGAACGCTGCAGTTAAAGAGCGCAACATAAAAGCAGTAACTTTCTGAACACAGTAAACAGTAGCATTAGTAGTCTATTCAGTCTAGTAAGCAGGATTGCATGTTATATTTGAGAAATATCAGCATGTTTATGGGTTTTGGCAAGCCCTGCAATCAATAATTTTCACTACATATACTGAAAACACTCTTTCACTCCCATTATTTGTAGCTGGAATTGCCAACAACTTTCTAGTAATCAATGCCGTTGCTGGAAGGTTATGTTAAGGGTCATAGTCTTTCCAGAATTGCAATGCATCACATGCTATAATGGGCAGTGCCAAGTATTTGTCAAGTTTATGTCTAATTACTGCCAACCTTAGACAATGGAGTAGTAGCTGTTTTAAAGTCTGCCTGCAAATCATACAATTCAGGGTCAGCTTTACTCTTTTATGAGTTAAAAGAGGCAGTTGTTTAAAGAAGATAAAATTTGGTCTACCATACTACGCATCTCTGAATAAACAAAACTGCAATCTTCTGCATTGACGAAAAACAAGTATTTGTAAGAAGGAACAATTAGTGTTGATAGCTTATGCAAATAATTTTTTAAAATAATTTTTCCTATCTTTTTAGTGTTATCTTTATGAGTTATAAATAATGTAATAGACATACAAAAATGAATCAAATTTAGTGAGGTTTGAAAAAGCTGAGACTTCAAGAAGGTGTACTACAGTTGTTAAAATATTAGTGAAATGAATAAGACTTTAACCAATTGTTTAACATAACTGATGAGAAAGATGAGTGTATGTATCAGAAAGATAAAGAGTTTTATGGTCTGCAAATATCAACAAATGGAAGAGTTGGATATTGTACCACAATAGAAGATACTGAAGGTATTCATCCAAAAAAAACTATTATTGATAAGGAAACAAACATCCATCAGTCAAGACCAAGATTTTGATGAATCAGCTAGTGAAGGAGGTTATTCAGAAACTGAAGAGCAGTGTTCCAGCAGTAATACTGAAGCTGAAGATGTTGAAAGTTCATCATCATCATCTAAATGACAAACAACAAATTTGGCGGTAAATTTAGTGATTTCTGTGAAGATTAGTACCAAAAAAAAAACACATAAAAAAAAAGCAAATAAAGTCTGCAAAACTCTATCAAAAGGTGGAATTTTTATTTCTACTCCAACTCAAAGTGGTGTCTACAAAGGTGCTATGAAAGAAGGAGAAAAGTTGAAAGCAAATTATATGGAGAACTTAAAAAATGAAAAGTGGTCTTTACACTTTGTTGGAAAGCACATAAAGAAAATGGAACACCAAGTAGTTGTTTTGAAAAATAAAAGGAGAGAGGTTTGACTTTATGTGCTTGAGCTGATGAATGGAAAAGATGAAACAATATTTAATGGGATAAAGCTTGTGCTGGATGTATATGAGCTGTGGCCAGCCATAAAAATGATTGTATCTGACACAACATCTGCAAATACAGGAATGAGAAGTGGTGTAGTAACACTGTTACAGAAACATTTCAAAACCATTGGACTAGAAAAGCCTACTTTTATAGGATACCAACAACATATTTAATGTCATGAATGATCTTTTTAAAAGATCAACATCACTAAATCTTTATTACTCTTTTGTGATAAGATTATTACAAGAGTAAAAGAACCTGAAGTTATTATTTCAGAATATTGAAAATCCTTTGACAAAAGTGAATTGGACACGCTGGCGAGATAATACGGACTTCCTGCATCACTTAATAGCTTGTTATAGAAAGTTTAAAATCACAGGTACATTTCAAATCACTTCCTGCTATAAGCAATGCAAAATGGAACAATAGAGCAATTTTTGTTCTACTTGCTTACATTCTAATACCAGACTATCAAGAATCAAAATCTGATCAAGCAGCATGCTACTTCATCTGTGGTTTATGGGGTGATAAATGGTTTGGTGATCACTACTTCAATCCTGCAGGTTTTGTTAATTTATTAGAAGCATGCAATGAGCATCCAAAAACATTAAAATTGTTGAAGACATTTTGGTCCACAGAGCCAACACCGATTCCAGCACAATAGTCAAATATATGTGCAGAACGTGCAGTAAAAGTGATGCAAGATTTAGAGCCTTTATGTCATAGCATAGAAAAACTTAACATTAAATACTTATTGTCAAATTTTTTAAACACACACATATACAGTACTTGTCATAAGTTTAGAGCCACCTGTTTTTTTCATCATTTTGCAGCATAAGTATGGTGAGGTTAACATTATAAGCATAACAATGCATATAGTAATTTGACAAGGTACGAATCTATTGATATTCATGAATAATTGAGTATTAAACCAAATATAAATATTGATTTTCATGAGTTCTTTAATATTATAGCCAATTTTTGAACATTTTAACATATTTTGGTACTTTATGATGTATTGGTATCAATGTTTTGGTTAATTCAGTTGTTATTTAAGCTACTTTTTGGAATGTGTACACTAGTTAGATAATGTATTTAATGTTATTTTCGTTTTTATTTTAGAGTTTAAGTGAAAATATTTTCTGAAATGGGCAAAGCTAAAAGCCTTGATTCAACTGTTCGGGCCCAGGTGGTGGCTTTGAATGAAATTAGTGGCTTAAGCCTAAACGATATAGCCAAAAAATTGAAAAAAAGTCGCCATGCTGTACAAAATGCATATAAGAAACATTTGGAATCAAATACATTCACAGACAAACCCAGATGTGGCCGTCCTAGAATGTCAACTTTACGTCAAGATAGAACCTTAAAACGCCTGGCCCTAACAAATCGTCGCCTTTCTTTCAAAATTTTGTCTCAACCGTGGCATGATGTTGGTGGACCTTTAATATCTCCAAAATCTGTTCGTTGTCATATGAATAAACAAGGTTTGAATGGTCGTGTTGCTATTAAAAAGCCTTTGATCTCCAAAATTAATCAGCAGAAGCGTCTCAAATTTGCACAAAAAATTTTGCATTTTATTGTTACTGATTGGCAAACGGTGTTGTGGTCTGATGAGTCCAAATTTAATTTAGCTGGTAATGATTCTTGACGTATTTTTGTTTGGCGTCATCAAAATAGG
The DNA here is from genome assembly GCF_038396675.1 of Hydra vulgaris. Lineage (NCBI taxonomy): Eukaryota > Metazoa > Cnidaria > Hydrozoa > Anthoathecata > Hydridae > Hydra > Hydra vulgaris. Next base: position 21,445,357 of record NC_088932.1, on the reverse strand, counting down.
ACTACTATTACTGCTGTTGATTGCAAGAAGCTTGTTGACACTATGCCAGCCCGGTTGGCTGAAGTAATTAAAAATAAAGGTGGACTTACTCATTAATAATATTTTAATACTCATTTTGGTACTAAAATGTTATAACAATATATTTTGCATGTTTCAGTAATATATTATTTTGTTGCACTGGGGTTATGGCTTTATAATCTGCAAAAAACTAAAAAAAATGGGGTGGCTCTAAACTTATGACCAGTACTGTATGTATGTATGTATGTATGTATGTATGTATGTATGTATGTATGTATGTATGTATGTATGTATGTATGTATGTATATATATATATATATACATATATATATATATATATATATATATATATATATATATATATATATATATATATATATATAAATAAAGAAAATACTTGTAAATGCTATAAATGAACATACACTAAATATAGAATATTAAATATAACACAAAAGTGTAAAGAACAAAATTAGCTATAACTATATTATTGCAAAGCTAATGGGAACTTATCAAAATTTAAAAACTTTTTTAGACACAATTTATCGTTAAAAAACAAAATGCTTTACAAAATATAAAAACCTGCTAAATATTCTTGAAAAAAATAGTGATGAAGCAATTAATCCAGCATCTTTACCTAAATACAAATGATTATACAGTCAAGTATACATTTGTAATTGAAAACCTTAAGTGAAAATTTTATAAAAACGCATTCAAAAAAATAAAATAAAATAAAGGAATCTATACCAATAAATAAATGCAATATTTATGCCAATAAAAACGCATTCAAAAAAAAGTAGTTTAAAAAATATGTTTTAAAATTCCTAATACAAGTCTTGCTCTGTATCATAAAAAATTAATAGATCAAAGTAAAAAGTTCCAAAAACATTTTGAGAGTGAAATGTAGTAAACATCTTCTGCAATATCAAGTTAAGTTTATTTACAGCCTATTATAGCCATATTTACTGTACAATATTACCAGTATATAAATACATTATGTTAAATAAAAACAAGAGAATGAAATTTAAAGAAAAGTATATACAATGTATTTTATTTGATGGTAGAAAATTAACAAAAACAGTTTAATATGATGAATTTAATATGGCAAATATTTCAAAAGTGAGATCAAAAGTCTGATGAGTCTGATGGAAAAAAATCATTTCATGTTGTGAATGACTCAGATAAGTGAGAAGGTTAAACATCTGCTAAATATATTGCTCAACAACTATATGATTGGATAACAACACATAGCACAGTGGGCCAGAATGCACTTTTACTGGACAAAATTCATAACTAATTTAATATTAGAGCTATATTCACTAAAATTAGTATGAGTACTAATATGATGTCTGCGCTTTTTATGAAGGTAATATTTTTTAATTTCGTTGCTATGGATACCTTTATTTTGCTTAGCAACAACCTACTTTTGTTATCTGCAGATATTTTATAAGTGCTATATTCACTAAATTTGGCGTGAGTACCAATATGAGATCACACTTCTTACAAAAGTGATAATTTTTTAAATTTAGTTGTTATGGATACTTATATTGCTTAGTTACCGGATACTTTCCTTAGTTACAAAGTGGTAAATTGATATTTGAATATCTTATCGGATTTTTGACCCACATATATTGAATAAAAATTGAGTATTTAGGTAAATAATGTTTTAGGAATAATAAAAGCAAAAAATAGTGCAAGAAAACGTTATCAATTTTAAATTACATCAAAAAATTATAAAACAATAATATCGTTTGAAGATTGTTTAAGTAATTGTAAAACATCTGAAGGAAATGCTTTATGATTTGTTTGGTGTGATGTTGATTTACGCAATGATGAAATAACAGGATCACTGGAAACTAGGAGTCAATTGATAAGATCAGTATTTGTTGCTTTTCTGGATGTTTTTCGGCTGAAATTTTCGCGATAAGATTTAAAGTCTTTATTTCTAGCCTCTTGAGCTTCCTCTGACATAAGTCCGATGGGTAATGTAAGGCTTTTAATTATGTCATGTCCATGTATCAATACTTTGTGAACTGATTGAGCCATGTAATACCATGGATAAAGGCACACATATAGTCTAAAAGTGTCAAAACAATAATCCTTGAACTTTAAGCAGTCTATTTCATATCCTGAAGAGAGCGTTACCAAGATAATGTAAAATCTGAATATAAGGTTTTGGTCAATACCTAGAATTTCAGCTGTTTGTTCATATGCTGCAAAAGCACGCCTTGAGGTATTGCCATCATTACTTGTTCCAGAACCACCACTTTTAGGGAAATCAACAACAAGTCCCATTTTATTCATAAAATCAGTCTGAATCTTTTGTTTAGCTACAGATGCCTTTTCTTTGTGTTCTTTAGATCTTGCTTGCCACTTTCTTGTTTCTTTTTTATATGCAATGTGCAATAACATCTCAAAAAATCGAATCCATGCATGAAGACTGGAAAGACCATATTTGAACTCTCTGTTAGTATAATCTATATTAAGGATATCAAGACTATTCATATTTTTTGGAGAGACACCACACACTGAACAGCATTGGTATGAGTTATTTTTTTCAGATAGTATTGTTTGGACCTTCCCATCAATCATTGTAAGTTCAATAATACAATTCACTTCAATAGAAGATCCGCAAACCTCTAATAAAATCATACCCAAGCTTTCTATCTCACTTTTAATGTACTGATCTTCTTCAATCACAGATTCCTTGGATTCCATTTTGTATGCAAATCTTATGGGTCTACAATAGGCTGTGGAGGACGACTTTTGATTTCTCCAAATAGGCACCTTTTCGTTGCTGTTGTTAAATCCAGTCAAATCCAATGAGACAAGACAAGTAATAAATAATGATTCTTCACGCTTTAAATCTCTGTTAATGTCGGGTTCTGATAAAACTTGTTTGTAAATGCTTTGGCCAGTAGCACCATCAAAACCAGCCTTACATGTTAGTGTCATTGTTTTTATTGCTTTGTCGTTCAATATCAAGTGCCTTAGCACAGGTTCCTGAACTGCACAGATTCTTTGCAAAGTATGAGTCATTAAATCTTTTAAAGGAACTGAAGCTAAATAGTCCTCCACTGTTATGTTTGCAGGATAACATTTCAATTTTGCATCTCTGACATCATTGTAAGCGGGGTAGATGTTATATTCTTTCTCCAAGGCTCCGCTTCTAATCAATTGATAGGAAGCTTTTGTCAGACTTGCATCAATTATTAAAGCCAGTGCTTCGTCTGCTGAATATTTAGTTGCTTTATCTGTATTTGATATATTTAAAACATTCTTGGCAGCAATAACAACAGATTCATCTCTAAATATTTTATTAGCAGCAAAAAATAATTCATTGGATGAATGAGATTCAATTAAACAAGATACACGCCGTTTTTTAGTTTTATTAGAACTATTATCAAATGCAACTGGTTTTCGACCACGTCTACTTGCAGTTGGTTCATTGTCTTTTTTTCTGACAATTAAATATTCATTAAGCCAGTTCACAAACTTCTTTTCAAAATTTTTCACAGTATAGTTTGCAGATTTCCACTTTTTTTTATACAAGTAAACAAATCGTTGAACAGCATGTCTAAAATCAACGTCTTTAAAATCAGCAAATTTTTGGCTGAATAAATTTTAATATATCTTCAGTAATATTTTGTTTTGAAATACTAAGATTGTTTTTTTGGAGAAAATTATGAATGTCTAAGTTTAACAAAACCATATCTAAATAATTATTGTAACAAGTATTTTGTATTTAAAAGTAAAATGTTATAATATATATGCCGCCTGGACTACTAATACTTGTTAGTAATTAAGTTACTACAAGTGTTAGTAATTAAAATTAAGAGTAATTAAATTACTGTCGGTGTTAGTAATTAAATTACTAACAACTACCGAAAATATGTTGTTGCTATGTTATGCAAAGTAAGGTATCCAGAGTAACCAAAAAAAGTTAACCTCATAAGAATTCTGAATCTCATTTTAATACATACCCCCAATATTGTGTATTTAGCGCAAGTAAAATACTGTTAAAACAACGTTAATGTAAAAATGAGTTGTTGCTATGCAAAATTTAGTACCATAGCAACCAAGTTAAAACATACATAAAATCTGAACGGGGATTTAAGGGGACGAGCAATCAATTAAAACTCGATTGAAGCATCATATAGCTCAAATAAATATAAGACAACACATGGCAAATTGTGGTAATTATTAGTTATTGTGCGGCAAAAAATAAGTTTCTTAAGAAATTTTTTTTTTTAATCTGTGATTTTCAAAGTATAACTGAGATAACATGCTAAAACAAATTTATTTCACACATTGGTTTTTTTTTATCTCTAAATACTATAGATGTACTAATTTTTTGTTTCAAAACATGTTTCAAAACATGTACTAATTTTTTGTTTCAAAAACGTAGATGTAATTGAAATATAACACAACGTTGATGTCACTGTTAATTACTTATTTATAATTTTTTTTTTTTTAATTTTATCTCAATATTCAAATGCTTAGAGTCCTGGTAACTAAGGGATTTAATATAAATAAATTATCAATAGATTTCTCCTAATATATGTAGATACTAAAATTAAATAGGTTTTCAAGATTAGACAACTAAAATTTTTCCCATTTTGTCCACCTACTGGCCCACTGTGCATAGGGTTGAAAACCAATTAGTTGCGATTGGAGCAAAGTCAACTAACTTTAACAAAAGTTTTATTTTTATTTTATTAAATTGTAATACTTTTATCACCATTACTATATTTTAATATATTTATATTTTTATATATATCTTTATCTTTATTTTTTATAATTACACAATATATTACATGTTGAATTTACTGAAATTGAAAAACAATAGGTTGGAAGGGTGGAGTCATTCAATATTTAGAGAAGAAAATAGATTTCAAACTAATCTGGATTATTTGTGCTTTTCATACCCATAAGTTCCTATTCCACTTTGTACAGTAAAACATTAACTGACAACAGATTCACAGGTAACATTTATTAACAGGAAATATTTATTAACAAAGTAAAATTTCTTCCTATTGTTAAACACACTACTTAGCTAGAAATTATTGTGGAGCTACTTAGCTTGAAATTATTTTGAAAAGGAAGTTGTAGTCTCATTGTCTACAGATTATTTGTATTTGTACAAAAAATATAATGCAGCAGCTTCAGGTGTTTTCCTTAATGATTTGAAGATTGATAGGAGTTTATTTTGTTATGTGATTTGAAATTAAGGTAATATACTTAGTCTAGTAAATAAATACTGAATATAAATTTATAAATTCTATTTTTTTAAAATAGTCGGAATAATGCTCCATGTCATATCTTTAAACAGCTAGCCTTTGTTAAAAACCAGAACAAACATGTGCAGGATATTTTATTAATGTGTGTCTGCTCATCTGCCTGAAATAAACATAGCAAATGTATTCATCAGACAATGCTCTGTTGTTCAGATGAACAAGAAAGGAGATTTACTGTGCTAAAAATCATTGATATAAGAAAAAATAAAAACAAAAGAGACAGAAAATGTTGAAGTGGAAAAATACCAACCATAAATACTGAACCAAGTAAACTGTTAGATTTAATTAATTGGAAGTAGAGAAGATCAGTGATTTGGTTCTTACTTTGTTGCTCAATAGTTGTACCTAAATTTCCTGTTAATAGTCAATCTATTAAAAGCATTGTGAAAAAGGTCACCAGGCTTCAATGTTGGTCTATGAGGATGAGAGAAAAGGCAGCTTCATAAGGGCTGGTACATAGAGATCTGATGGTACATAGAGAGCATGAGTGCCAATCAGAAGATTTATTGAAAATGTTGTAACCAATATTTCAACTTTTTAATAGGCATTATTACAGGCTAACAATATATTTAAACGACTTAAAAACAACATAAAGTTGTGATTTATGGTTACTTTAATATATCATAGGGTAACTTGGGTTGAGGATTCAATTTAGAATTGTTTTATTTAATTGGAATAGTAACAAAGCAGATTGGAAAACTACATGTAATCGATATATTTATGATAAACCAATATTTTTAATTTCAAAATTACCTGACCAAAACATTAGATGTATAAACAAAGAAGACCAATTCTCAGTATTATATGGTCAGTATTATATGTTGACATGAAAAATGGCCAACTAAACCTAAATTCAATGTCATGAAAAATGGCCAACTAAACCTAAATTCAAAAATTTTCTGACTCACTCTAAGATTTATAAATAAGTATATATGTATATAGATTAGCAAATGCTTACTATTTTGCTTATTTTTATAACATACAGCTTTATTAGAAAAAAATTAAAAATAATAATTCATTCATTTATATTTATAAATATATATATATATATATATATATATATATATATATATATATATATATATATATATATATATATATATATATATATATACACATATATTGAACTCATAACTTTTCATTTACAAAGTGAGTGCTCTACACTACATCACTACCACATTTTAACTAGCTTACACTTATTTAGTTAATTATTGCACAAATATCTTAAAAACAAGCACTATTATGCTATTCATAGATTATGCCTAAGCATATTTTAAATCTAGTTAACAGTGAACTTTATTATTAAATAAAAATAGTAAATTAATAACTAATATATATAACAACTTTATAGTTACCTGCTTGAACTTCTGATGCTCCAAATGACTTAAAATGAAAAAAAAATAAATAAATATAAGTATAACAAATTTCAAAAAATAATAAATTTTGAAAATTAAAAAACTCTAAAACTGTTAAAATTCTATTTAATAGTGCCTAAAAAAAGGTTAACTATTTAGTAATTTTTTATTCGACATGTGTTTTTGATTATTTTCTATATATATTGAAATATTATATATAATTAATATATTTAATATTTATATATAATTAATATATAAACATATTTTGAAAATCCTGTTTCTTAATCTTTTACTTATAACTTTACTGGTTATTCTATTTATTTAATAACTTATTTTACTATTTAAAATAGTTTAAACCAAAAGATGAAATTACCTTGACAAGTTTTGGCAAGTAAGAGAAAACAGTTGTCATCGTCATGGCATCATTAAACTAAAAGAAATAATCATGATAAGATACATACTCTATTATCACACAACACATTAGACAAATACAATAACAATTAAGCAGTACATTTTAACAAATTAGATTAAAAAAAATTAGTTTTTGAGTTGTAAAGCAAAGTCATATTTACATCTTCTTAATTTCAACTAACTTTTTATAGTACTTTTAAATTTTATTTAATTTTTGTCACTATTTGTCACTTTAAACGTATAATAATAGAACTTTCCTTTGTCTTTTGAGCAAACTTCATTGAGAATAATGGATTGCAGCCTATGTCCTCTATTATAAATTGTAAGTCTGTTTATAAGAGTGTGAAAAAGAAAACAATAGCTCTTGAAAAATAGTTTTTTTTCCAAATGAAATTAAATAATTAGGCATATCTAGATACCTAAATACAAAAGAATAACACAAAAGAAATGCCTTTGTATTTACAAGAACAAGATGTTTTTATTGCACGCTAAGTAATAATCAGATAGTTGAAAAATTTAAATCTTATATTTATAAAAATCTTTGTTATGATTAATTAAAAGCTTAAAAATGCTTTATATTGCTAATAAACATAATTCCAAATAAACATCTTTGTAGTATGGTAGAATGAAACTTTTTTGCATGTTAGTAATGCATTACTACTATATAATGCACTCTTAACATGTGCTTTAATTTAAAAAAAATATGATGCTGCATTTTCAAAAAAGTTTAAAATGTTCGACTTACATGATTACATACTTCAAATTTATAATAAAAATAGTTAAAAAACATCCATTTAATCTCAATAAGAATAAAATTATTTTTTTTTAAATGAAACTTCTTTTATTATTGGCACTTTTTTCCAATAATTTGACATAATTATAGATTGATGATTAATCTACTTGTTGAGAGTTTAAAAATTAAAAAGACTCAAACTACCAACTTTCACATTAATATTTCCTCAAGACATTAACAATATTTTATTTGCATTAAAACCAATTGGATATAACTTAGACTACAACACTAAATATTGTGGACTAAAAAGTTAGAGATTGTAGCTGCAACATGTTATAATAAAAGAAAATATTAACATAATCAATTATTTAATTGGATATGTTAGAACCAACATCTTTCTTTAAAAAAAAAAAGATAGATGTCTCAATTAAATAATAATGTAGAAAAACTCAGTTTTCACTTGACGCATGATTTTGAGACATTGCTTAACAGTTGAAATCAAAAATTAGGTGTTGTATAGTTGGTAGGACAAGCACCTGATCTTTTTATAGAATAACAAATAAATTACACACACACACACACATATATATATATATATATATATATATATATATATATATATATATATATATATATATATATATATACATATATATATATATATATATATATATATATATATATATATATATATATATATATATATATATATATATACATATATATATATATATATCATTTTCATCATTCAACAGTCATCTTCATCAGGGTAGACTTTGATGCAACTGGAAATTCCTTCCGGTGAAGATCAACCAATTGAAGAAGAAACTGCTTTGGGTTTTCATCTTTCATAACACTTTTGTTGAAGGATATGTTATAAGTGCTATGCTTCGTTCCGCGCAATTGTTGATGACCTTCATTTGACGAACCTTGTACTTCATTTCAAGATATGTTGAACCCATTTCCCATTCTGAAGATTCTTTCATTAAAAATGATTCAGCTTTTTCTTTGCCATTCTTCAAAATTAGATCGAAAAGTTCTGCGGTGCGTTGTGTAATGAAGGTAGACAATGTACTGTGACAATTGAATGTGGCAGCATCAAGTCTTTTGAGATATTTCTGTTTTGGCTGTCTTTTTAGGTTGTTTGCCATGTCTCTCTTGGTGTTTTTGTCGACACGGGAATCAAAAAATGCCAATCCTATTAGATGTTCAAAAAAATACCACAGATAGCGATGAAAAGCTTTTGCTGCAATAATTGCAATTGTACGATTTGGATATTCTTGAATTCATTGAAGAAGCTTGGCATCATTAAATGGTGCTCGTTCAGCTAACAGAGCTTCATTTCAAAACTGTCCGTATATAAATGCCACAAATAAGACTTATGTCTGTTATTCCTTTCTTATCCTTTGCAGTAATAACAAATTGATCCTGAAACAAAAATATCTTCATACAATATATAGCTTTTGCCTCCAATGTGCATTTTGTGTTGCACCTGGTGCCCAAAACTTTACATTCAACTCCAATGTTGCAGTTGATCCTCCAAGAAAAATAAGGGACAATATCAAGAGTTCTAAGTAATCATCCCTGGGTTGTTGACCTTTAATTGCTTCACCATAATACACTACCATTTCTTCACGGAGTTTGAGAAAAAAATCACAGTTATACAATTCTTCATACCCTATAGTGAACACCTCCTTGTTGATTGCTGGTCATTGCTTCTGGAAACGGTTAAAAATTCTAACTTCAGGTCCTTCACTGCTTCCAAATGCAGTCATGAAAATGGTGGAAAGCATGACTTCAAAGACATGGTGTCTGCATGCTATCCATATAAGATTACGGTCATGATTCTGCTCTATTATTGTGCAGGCACTAATGTTAAACCCAGTGTTGGATAAGGTAGTGTCAAAAACCAGTCTCTGAACAATTTCTTCCAATTTCCAATCTTTAAGAGCCTTCATGCAAGCATCAGCCTGTTGCTCACCTGTACCTCGATCAATCTTTGCGCCCAGCAATTTTTCCACCCCACTACCAGTCACAAGGATGGCAATTCTATCCACTTTTTTTTGACCACCAGTGATATCAGGTAAGAGTTTTCCATCCCAATGCAGTGCCTTTCTCTGCGGATTGTGCCATACGACAATGATAAATCTTTTAGAGTGACCAAGAGCCTGAGCATCTGTTCCAACCACGAAGAGTGCACGGCGATCAGAAATATTAACACGATCAAAAGACGATACAACATTATTTGTTAGAACTTTCATCTTCTTTTTTGTTGAATCACTCATGCTCAGTGTGCTGGAAGCGGAAGGAGTCTGATATTCATCATCATCCGAGGAATTTGAGTTACTTTCACTTACAATGTCAACTGCTGTTGAAGAAGAAATGAGTTCTGTTTTTCCCACCAGTTCCGCTTTACTGCTTTGACGCCTCAATTCCGTTTTAGTTTCTCGGACTCTTTTCCGTACCTCCCTAGCTGTTAAATTCCAATCAATTCCTGCCATGCTACAACTTAATGGATCTTCTTGCTACTGATGTAAAAATGCTTTATCTTCATTGTTTTTCATAACTTCTGATGCATTTTTGGTTAATATATCAAAAAGTTCTTCAAGGTCAGCATGGAAAAGTCCTTCTTTCATTTGACAGCTGTCCAATTTTGATCATTGGTGTTTTTTCAGCAACAGATATTCATCATAAAGTTTTTTTAACTTTCTTTCTACATTGTCAATTGTTTGAGTTGGAATTCTTCCTCTCTCCAAAATACTTTTTTTCACTTCTTGTTTCTCTTCTATATGATGGAAGAGCAACTCCGAAGAATATCCCCTCTTGAAGGAAGTCTGGCAGTCGACAGAGTTTTTGTAGGTTTACCAATAAGCCACACCACAGCAGAAGATCTAGTGGTTGCCATATTAATTTCTATTTAAAATATATTGTTATATATATATATATGTATATATATATATATATATATATATATATATATATATATATATATATATATATATATATATATACATATATATATATATATATAAAATAAAAAAACAAATTTGCAAAATTTGAGAGAATCACAAAATTTTAACAATAGTTAATTCTTCTTATAAAACATGGCAACCCCTAAAATTGCTTCTTTTAGTCTAATTTTTGGAACACATGATCCTAGGTGATAAAGGAACACAGGCAACCTTGAGGAGAATGCTTTTTGTGAACTTTTTTTTTCTATTACAATCTGAATCACCCTAATATATATATATATATATATATATATATATATATATATATATATATATATATATATATATATATATATATATATATATATATATATATATATATATATATATATAACTCCTAACTGGTTGTCAGAAAGTTTTGTTGACAAAGAGTAAAAATTAAAATGCAAGACCAGAATTTTTTTTTTTGTTACTTGGTAGACTGCCTACCCCAACCAAACCCTCAGTTGATTTAGCAGCACTCTGTTGCAAGTCAGGCTATTTGTCAGTTGATGTAGCAGCACTCTGTTGCGAGTCAGGCTATTTGTCAGTTGATGTAGCAGCACTCTGTTGCGAGTCAGGCTATTTGTCAGTCAATGTAGCAGCACTTTGTTGCGAGTCAGGCTATAAGATAGTCGATGTAGCAACACTCCGTGCATGATTTACAGTAAAAAAAATAAAAATAAAAACATTCTATTAAAAAAAATAAAAATAAAAACATTTTATTAAAAAAAATAAAAACATTGTTTATATTATTAAAAACATTCAGAATGTTTTAAAAAGATTTTGGTCAATTAAATTTGCGTTTTTGCGATTTTTTTGAAAAACAATTAATTTGTAATTAAATTAATGGTTTTAACTTTCTGACAACACACAAATGTTGGACAAAAGTCAAAATTGATTTAAAGTGACGTATTTGTTTGCATAAAAAATCATTTATTTTCTTCTGTACCCACAAATGCAACAATCTATATACATATATATACACACACTCACACACACACACACACATATATATATATATATATGTATATATATATATATATATATATATATATATATATATATATATATATATATATACATATATATATATATATACATATATATATATATATATATGTATATATATATATATATATATATATATATATATGTATATATATATATATATTTATACATATGTACATATATATATATATATATATATATATATATATATATATATATATATATATATATATATATATATATATATATATATATATATACACACAAATATATTATACATATATACACACACGCGCACACACACACACACACACACACACACACACACACACACACACACACACACACACACACACACACACACACACACACACACACACACATATATATATATAATATAGCCTGGTGTGGGGGCTTTACTATATGTATTGACTATCTAGTAGTCTGCTGCCTCATAGGAATGCCACTTCATTAACTGAGGGTTTGGCATGAGGCAACAATCTTTTCTTTTAATAATCTGTGCTTTTTTCTTCTTTTTCTGAAAAGCTGTATGCCTTAAAGATAAACAAAACTAATATGTGTGTGTATATATATATATATATATATATATATATATATATATATATATATATATATATATATATATATATATATATATATATATATATATATATATATATATATACAGTTTGTTGCATTTGGGAAGCACGGAAGGAAAAAAATGATTCTTACGCCAACACATACGTTACTTTTAATTACTTTTAACTTTCGTCCAACATTTGCCTGTTGGACAAAAGTCAAAACCATTAATTTAATTACAAATTAATCATTTTTTAAAAAAACCACAAAAACGCAAATTTAATTGACCAGAATGTTTTTAAAAACATTCTGAATGTTTTTAAAAACATTCTGAATGTTTTTAAAAACATTCTGAATGTTTTTAAAACATTCTGAATGTTTTTTAACAATATAAACAATGTTTTTATTTTTAATTTTTTTAATAAAATGTTTTTATTTTTATTTTTTTTACTATAAATTATGCGCGGAGTGTTGCTACATCGACTATCTTATAGCCTGACTCTTAAGGGAGTGCTGCTACATCTACTGATAAATAGCCTGACCCGCAAGGGAGTGCTGCTACATCGACTGAGGGTTTGGTTGGGGCAGGCAGTCTATCAATTATTAATAAAAAAAATTCCGGTCTTGCATTTTAATTTTTACTTTTTGTCAACAAAATATGGAAAAAACTTTCGGACAACATATAAGAGTTCTATATATATACACATATTGTGTATATGTATATGTATATGTATATATATATATATATATATATATATATATATATATATATATATATATATATATCTATATATATATATATATATATATATATATATATATATATATATATCTCTCTCTCTCTCTCTCTCTCTCTCTCTCTCTCTCTCTCTCTCTCTCTCTCTCTCTCTCTATATATATATATATATATATATATATGTATATATATATATATATATATATACATATGTGTGTGTATATATATATATATATATATATATATATATATATATATATATATATATATATATATATATATATATATATATATATATATATATATATATATATACTTTAAAACAATTTTAAAATGTTACCTAAATGTCAAACTCATGCACTAATTCAAAAAGGTATTATATTTTATCTTTTTTTTATTTAAACTTAAATGAAGATACAACTACTGATATAGCTATGTAGCAGAGTGTCTATATATAGCTATTAATATAGCCATTGATGCAGTGGAGTGTATATACATTGACTAATATAACTTTAGACAAAAAGGATTATTAATGCGTAAAACTTTGTTGTAGGGAGAAACAAAAAATTTTAAAAAAAGCCTTATTAAGGAGGCTTCACTTTATTATCATTAGTAAGTTATTAACTTTATATAAAAACTAAAAAAATATTAATAAAGTCATAGAGCTAGGTCTATTACTTTAAAGGAAAACATTTTTATTTTAAAGTGTTTTTTAAGTCATAAATTTACGGCTAAAATTTACCATTCTATTTCAATGAAAAGCTATTCATGTCTGTATTTAAATATAAAAGATACATTGAGGATATTTATTAGAAATGAAAAGGTAGAACTAGTAAAAAACTTACGAATAAGAATGTTAAAGCAAAAACAACAGTATGCTTAAGTGGATTCATTCCATTACTATAAATCAAACGCTGAAAAACGAACTTAAAATTCATAGTAAGTTGTTATAGTCGATGATATTTCACTTTAGAAAACGATTTCTTACTAATTGCATTTGTAATCTCATATGATTTTAACGTACAAAAATGTCTAAACCTTGCCCTTTTGAATATTTGAAGACTTCGTTGATCCTTTACTTATTCCTCAAAATAAACTACCCAGTTATTATTTAAAGAATAACCGTGTAGATATTACTTTGATATATTATATAACAAAAACAACTTATGTATACATATGTAATTTAAATCAACAGATACAACACGTGCAGCTCAAATCAATACGAATAAGATTAAAAGGGAAACCAGGTTTGTAGCTTTACGTCAGTGTCTGATAAGAAACATGTTTGCGGCTTGTCGTCACGAATATTTTCAATTAAGGCCACGCGGTTAACCGAACCGAACCGTTCTTTCGGTTAAAACCGAACTAAGAAAACCGAATCGAACCGAACCGATAAAAATATTTTAAATAATCAACCGAACTGAACCGAAACCGAAAAAAGCTGAAAAACCTATATAAAAATTTTTAAAATTATAAAATTTAATTTTATATTTTTTTAATAAACTTTATTTATGAAAGTTTAGTATTATTAAACCACAGAAAAAAAATAAGTCAAAAAGATGAGATTGTAAACATAACTCCAAAATAGTCGTAAACAGTTGCCGCAAAACTATATCAAATGTTGCGGACCAAGAAGAATATTGGCTATTAACAGGTTTTGATACCATTGTACTGTAACATGTGAGTAAATTTAACTTTTTTTCTAATCTGTTGTAATTTTTTATTTTACTTAAAAATTAAAATATATTGTATAATATTTTTATTATAAGAACGTTGCTTTTTAATTTAGATAAATAATAAAACAAATAAGTTTTACTGTTTAACATATATTTATTTTTCATAATAGCTTGACAAACATACAAACAATTGTAAACTTTAAATTTGAATAAGCCTTCAATGAAATTTATTTGTGAATATACTTTAAATATAATTTGTGATTTACTTTGTCTTTAATCTAACTTTAACAATTTCTAATCTTATACTACTTGTTATCAACTTAGTTATCTGTTACTTGACCAAAACAAATATGTATATATGTTTATTTTATTTAATTTTTTTTTAGTCCGGTCATACAAGCAATTTATACTTTATTGAAATTGAAGATGCCGAAAGAAAGTGGTATTTGGCAATTCTTTGAAAAGCTGAATAAATTTGAAGCTAAATGTAAAATTTGCTTTAAATCTTACAAAATAAACTGTGGCAGTACTTCAACAATAACCAGCCATGTTAAAACCAAACATGAAACATCTTGGAAGGAACATCTTTTAAAAACCATAGAGGCACCTAATAAACGAAAGTTTGATATAAAAAAAGACGACAAAACAACAACAATTGAAAGTAGTATATTAAAAAATCAAAAATATGGGTTTAATGATCCAAAGGAATTAAAGTTTGATTTAGATTTAACAAAGTTTGTCTGCACTCTAGGTCTACCTTTTGAAGTTTTGGATAATAAAGGAGCTCAAGAATTTATCGATGAAGTAAATAATAAATTTACTGTCAAATCTGCATCAACATTTAGACGTCATAAACTTCCAATGTTGTATGACAAAGTTAAGGAAGGGTTACAACTAGAATTTGTCAAAGATTTTCCAAATGTGACTGGAGTTAGTTTTACAACAGATCTCTGGACAAGTCGAAACAATGATTCCTTCATGAGTCTTACAATTCACTACATTAATTCAGATTTTAATTTATTGAGTTTTCTCATTGCTTGCACACCATTTACTGGTAGACACACTGGGGTAGCAATCGCAGTAAACCTGGATACTTTTATTGCTAATTTGAACTTAAATGAAGAAGTGCACAGAGCCTGCGTTAATGACAATGGCAGCAACATTGTTTTAGCTGCTAAAGAAAGTGATGAAATTAACTCAGAGTTGCGCTGCAACGATCACACAACCCAGCTAGTTATTCTTAAAGCAATTAAAAATTCAATTGAACTTTCAAAAGCAATTAAAAACTGCACAGATTTAGCATTACACGCACATAGAAGTTATCTCTCTACTGCTAAGCTTCAAGGTGCATGCGAAGAACTTGGAATTAAGGCCAAGAAATTGATTGTTCCGTGTACAACACGATGGAATTCTGAGTACATGTGCATAAAGTCAGTCCTTCAACTCAAAGAAGCGATCAAAACACTTGGAAAATCAAATGAAGAATTTGAAAGGTCATGCCCCTCAGATGATCAATGGAAGACATTAGAATACAGCATGCCGTTTCTTGAAAAAATTTACAACATTTCAGTAGGTTTATCAGCTGATAAAAGACCAACAATCCAAGATGTAATACCTGAATTATATTCCTTGCACCAAGAACTACTTGCCCAGCAAAATCACAAAGACAAAGCAACAAGAATTTTTATAAAAATGCTGATAAGTGAACTACAGGAAAGATATCCTCTCAATGGTGCTGAGCAGCTGATTAATTGTTATGCTAATTTTTTAGATCCACGTTACAAATGCCTGCATTTAATTGAATATAAAAAAATTGATGATATAAAAGAAGCATTATTGACGCAGGAAAAAGCAAAAAAAAAAGAAAAACTTCCAATCACAAGTAGTAAAATAGACAATGAAAGCAATCCAAATACTAAAGTTAATCACCACGAGTTGCTTAAAAAAAGACTAAAACAATATATTTCAGCACGCAGCGCTTCGACGACAACTAAATTGAGTTTAGAAATTGAGCATTATTTAGGAGCCGAAACAGCAGACGAAAAAACAAATGTTTTAGAATGGTGGAAAATAATGAAGTTACAGTATCCAATTCTATCTGATTATGCACGAAAATACCTATGTATAACAGCAACTTCTGCAACATCAGAGAGAGTTTTTTCAACTGCCGGTAATGTCGTAACCGCCAATAAGAAACACATT
The DNA here is from genome assembly GCF_038396675.1 of Hydra vulgaris. Taxonomy (NCBI): domain Eukaryota; kingdom Metazoa; phylum Cnidaria; class Hydrozoa; order Anthoathecata; family Hydridae; genus Hydra; species Hydra vulgaris. The sequence continues at coordinate 21,428,352 of NC_088932.1, read as the reverse complement.
GGCCATTGAAAATGTCGAGAAAATTGTTTACATAAAAGAAAACATTAAAAAAATAAAAACTAATTTATAATTGGGTATTTTTAAAAAAATTATATTTTAAAGTTGTAAAATATATATATAAATAATTATCTTTAAAACCATATTTTGTTTTTAATCGAACCGAACCAAACCGAACCGAATTTTGTTTTAAACCAAACCGGAAAAAAACCGAACCGATGGGTTTAAGTTTAAAATCGAATCGAAAAAAACCGAACCGAAAAAAACCTTAACCGCGTGGCCTTATTTTCAATGCGTTCGCGCAAGCATTATACAAGGGGAGGAGGAGATTTTAGTCCTGATCTAATAAACCAAAAAAAGGGGGAGGGGGAAGAAAAGGATTTGATTTTGATAATGTGAGAGAAAATAAACTAGATGATACAAAAATTTTTATGGCATGGAGGGAAAGATGCAATAAAAGGATGCGACTTTGCTGCATGACAAGCCTCGTAAGAATGAGTTTTGGTTGATTGAACTAGAGATGATGGCTCGTTTGAGCAGCAACCGTGACAGTATTTGTAGAAAAAAAAAGAGATTCAATATTAGAATGATGGGATAGTGGCTCAAGCTTGGAAAATAAAGCAGGTCCAACTATATTTACAATGTGCTTTTGGATAATGCCTTTATGCAATGGAGGATTGAGGAGACTATGATAGAAATGTTGTCTGAACCACAAGCCGTAGGAGGTAAAAATTGAGAGTTTACTTTAGCTTCGGAAGCTGGAGTGATTTGGATGTCTAACATTGAGTTAATCTGTTTTACTGGAATGGTAGGAAAAGTATGGTCATTAAAATCACTCATAGATCCATGAGTTTGAATCCGCCGGATTAAGTTAACTATTGTCTCCTTACACGATAGTTTTCTAACTCCAAAATGACGAGTGTAAACTTTTTGCGTTAGTACTTTTGATAGTCTATTTTCTGGATAAAATTTATTATTTTAAGACATTGTTCGCCATATTTATTTCAGAAGGTTTTCACTTTAATAATGTGAAATTTAAAAAATAAAATTTATTAATTATAAAAAGTTAACAAACAAAATAAAGTTTGAGAGTTCAAAATTAAAACAAACAAGAAGTTTTTCTACAAATATTTTAGAGTCAGAAAAGATTGGCTCGAAACTGAAGTTCCAACACCGAGAGATATACCAAGGTGCCACAACTTGATTTAATATGGCTCAAATAACAAGGAGAATTTTCAGGCTTTCAAATGTATTATTTGGACAAGGTAGAAACAGAAAGACAGGAAAAAGTACAATAACAGGTATTGCATCTTTTAAGAAAGAAAAAAGTCCAATATAAAAACTTATATTTATATATAGATTCGAATAAAAACGTTGAATATGAAGTTTATGGACCAGAAGGTAATGATTCTTTTAAAAAATTTACCTAAATATTATAAGAACGCAAATAAAAAAACTTCAGACGACTGCACAAAAAATATCAAACTTCCTAGTTTGGCAGTATTAAACGGAATTATATAAAGATCCCTAACATAGCACTAGAATTTCTTCGATTTGACCTATCTTCTGCAGCTACATCTGCAAATGTATCTGATCTCCTTCAAGATTTGATCAAATTTCCCTGTTTTACTCCAAAAATGGCTAACTTAGCATGTGATCCTATAAAATTTGGAGAGCCAGACATAAGGTTATGATTAAAACTTTTTGATTTTTTTCAGAAAGACTAATTATTAAAGTACCTGTTAATAGTGTATTTGTAGATGGAGGAAAAGATTATACGTTGGCTTTGATTGAATACAATTATTTAAACGTTTCATGTTTTGTTGCTCAAGTACACTTTCATATTTGGTTTAGTATCAAGGTGAAACATTCTGTTGTTGATGGGTCCCAACATATAATAAAATTTCTTTATCTTCAATTAGTTAAATCTTCAATCAGATTAAAAGTTAGGAATTTTGTTTAAAAATCTTTTCAAAATGGGGTAATTCAAAATAGATCTTTTTTCAGTCAACTTGGTTATGTAAGTTAGAGAAGGTTCCGAGTTAGGTGATGCAAGTATAAAATACTGAAAAAAATCCACACTCCACTTTGATGCTGTGTCTCTCCCTGAGCTCATTATCTGGAGTAATAAACAGATCTTGGGGTCGACCTTCACAACTAACATGACAAAAAAAGATTTAGAGAAGATAACAAATTCTGGTTAACCGGTGAGAAACCTCTATTGTTATTTTTTTTTTCACTTTCTTAAATGGACTTATCTAAACTAATTTAAAGCAAACTTCAAAGTATTTTTCGAAAATCCTCAAAAACAACTATTTTCTAAATTAGATAAAAATTTAAAATCTTATTAATTTTTCGATTTTCGGTATGTTTGTATGGTTTACCAAAATTTTACTTTTTACCGAATTTATTAAAAGTACCGAAACCGAAATTTCGGTACCGGTTCGAATTAAAATTTTGGCCGAAACCGATACCGAAACAGAATTTTGGTTGACCATAATGTGAAGCATCAAAAATTACTATGTTTATTTATGTTTAATTTTAGTATATTAGGTATATATTTTATGTAAATTATATACCTAATTTACTATGTTTATTTATGTTTAATTAACGAAAAAACAATTTTTTTCATACAGCGAATAACAAGTTTGTTTATTTTATAAAACTATGTTGTCTGATATGTTGCAAATTCAATTTTGTATTCCTTGAATGTTTTTACTTTCATGTTGTTTATTTAAAATATTAGAATTTACAAGTTTATTTTTAATCAAAAAAGTTTTAAAAACTTTAAAAACATATATTTTTTATTTATTTGCCTTTAATAAAAAATTATAATTACAGAACAACCTTATTACAAATATAATCTAGAGGACTTCCAGAAGATTATGCGATCTTATTATGAAGCCCTTTCCAATATCAAATATAGCAATAACAAAAAAAGTCAAAGTAACCAATAAAAATAAATTAACATAAACTAAATATAATTGTGCATTCAAAGTATAAATACACTGGATAAAATATACAAAACAAAAGAACTAAAAACAGGAAAATATACTTTCTGTTGAAAAGATGACCTCTTCTAATTTTTGTGTGATAGAAGTAAAAGAAATTTGATAGAAAAAAAAATTTCGAAAACAAATCAAAAGTAGGCAAAAGTATTTTATTCCATAAAAATTTTTGTAAATAATAAATTCAATGTTGCTTAGAAATGCTTACCTCATGATATAATCACTCCATAAACATTTTTTTTCAAGTTTTTTAAAAGTATGATATGACCCTACTGTTCATTACGATTTTTTTTATTTGAATTTCTCTGACATCAAATTAAAAAGAAAACACAACGTTAAAGATCAATAATCTGAAATTACTTCATTTATAAAATTTGACCTCAGACTTGAGAAACTTTGTGCTACAAGATACTGTTCAAGAAAAAACTTATTTAAATATTTTATGATTTTATTTTTGCTTTGGAGTACTTCACACTAGTCCGAAATGGCTCAAAACTTGAATTTGAGTTTCCGAAGAAACTCTTTGGGGGGATTATAGTACACATGCTCTTATTTCAATAAATGCAAAAATTGAAGTCTAACTATTTCGTCCGAGAAAAAAAATTGATTTTGAATTTTTAACATTTTACGAAGAAATGCCGGATGACATAATTATTGAAAAAAATGACTTTGACTCATTCTAAACTGGAAATGTTTCTATATGCAGCGTATTTGAGTGTTTGGAAATTAACTTTTATGTTATTATGTTTAAAAGTTTATAAAAATCTTTCTTTTTAATAAGATTTTAACTCATTCCTAAAAAATCTAGTATAAGAATGTTAATATATTCAAAGATTCTAAATTTTCAATGTATATTTCTTAACACTTGATTTGTAAGTTCATAGTATAAGTAATTATAACAGGACAGAAATAATGCTTTTTGAATTAAGCTAAAAATGCTAACTTTGTAGTTTGCACAATGTCATAATAAGGGTGGCAAAATGTTTTTTTCTCTTTTTTCTGGAAAAGGCATTGACCCTCAGTTGCTTTGGTATATAAATTGTGTCAAATCAAGTTATTTCATTAAAAATGCCTAACTCAGCTAAATCCCATGATGATTGCAGAAAAAAAAGTTTGTTTTCTTTGTATGAGAAAGTCTGAAAAAGTTTTAACCTCCTTCTTGATTGAGCGAGTCAAAGAAATTTTTCTGATGAAATTGATTTTGCCGATCAAAGGGTTTCTTTGGGAGTTTGTAATCGCGGCAGAGTTAACCTTCAAAAAAAGCACAACGGCGAAAATGTGACACTTCAAAGTCTTTTTAGTTTTTACTAAATTGAAACCCGTCCCTCAACAAGAGACCAGGACTGTGATTGTCTCATTTGCAAAATTGGCACCTCAAGCTAAATGAGAGACACCCCTTGGAAACATCAAGCATTCGATCATTTTCATCATCATCATCATCATCATCATCATCATCATCATCATCATCATCATCATCATCATCATCATCATCATCATCATCATCATCATCATCATCATCATCATCATCATCATCATCATCATCATCATCATCATCATCATCATCATCATCATCATCATCATCATCATCATCATCATCTTCATCATCATCATCATCATCATCATCATCATCATCATCATCATCATCGTCATCAAAATCTGAGAAAAGATGTTTAGACTGCTTAACAATCATTAGAAGTGGTTTTTCACACACTTGCAGTAAATCTACCTTCAGGGAGAATATGAAGCTGCTTGCATCTAAAGATTTGAAGGTTGGAGAGCAGATTTCATCATCTGTAATTCTTTTCAAAAATGCATATCCCCATGGATCCATCAAAATAAGAAGATCTGGGGGTGGAAGACCATTGCATATAACACATTGTATTGTTTTGGAAGATTTGTTTTACATTTTATAATACAGATATATTTGTAATTTCACCAATGAATTTAAACAAAAAATCGCATTATGATTTTTTATCAACTTCCCATGGACAAGCCTTTGTTTAAAGGAATACTTACCTTTGCACCAAATTGATGAAAAGTTAAAGAAAATCTCATTTTTCTCACTTCTACTACGTTTTTAGATCCTGCATTTCAAAAAGAACTCTTCAAAAAAGAATCTTAATTGACTGTCAAGATTTAGTGCATGTGCAATTTAACACAATTTGTCAAATACAGGAATTAAAAAGCTTGTTACAACTCTCAATCAAGTATCGAAATCCAAAATAGTTGAGACCAACTTTCGTGAGAAATTCTCTCAACCTAGTAAGCAGCTTTCTGATCACTTCACCTAAACAACAATTGATTTTCATCATGATCAGATTAAAATCAGTCATCAAACACTGGTCCGCTGCAAAGAACTCTCTGCATTTACAGATGAAATTTTAAAGAGAAGACATGTTTTCACTTAGTAAAACTATGTTTTCATTTGTAAAACTTGGCATAGATGGAGGTGGCGGTTTTCTTAAAATCACTCTTGGAATCCAGGAGTATCTATCATCTCAACCACTTTGTCCACCTAAAAGGAAAGTTATTGACTTCTCAGCTTGGAAAGGACAGTAGTGTTAAACGTCAGTTTCTTGTAGCCATTACTGAAGATGTTCCAGAAAATTATGAAAATCTGAGAACAATCCTGAACCTAATTACACCAAACAATGTGAAATACTTTGTTTCATGTGACATGAAAGTAGCTAAGATCCTGTGCGAATTGCAGTCACATGCTAGTATCCATCCATGCACATAGTGTGATATAGACTTCAAGAATCTGTCCTTCAAAATCTTCTCACTTTTGGAACACTACGGAAGTGTTTCAAAGCAATTTGGAACACTACAGAAGTATTTCAAAGCCTTTGGAAATGCTGGCAAGGATCTAAAAAAACCAAAGCAGGTCAAAAATGTCATTCATGATTCCCTTATCTCTGTGGAAGATGGAATGCTTGTCTTAGACGTTATTCCTCCAATTAAATTTCATCTACTCCTGGGTGTTGTTAATCCCCTCTACAAAGCACTGAAGAGATTTAAAATACAAAGTAAAATTAAACAAATAAAAAGTAAATAAGGAAATTTTATAAATAAGTAACTAAAATAAAAAAAGAAGTGTAACCAAAAGCCATAAACGTCCTTGAATTAAATTTATTTTGTCAAAGCATAAGGTTCATACTGATTTCTAAAAAATATAAATATCACAATTAGCATAAATCTTGATATATTACTTCGTCAGTTTTAAAATTATTTTCATTTTGACAAAATTTTAAACACCAGTTTGTGAACATGGGGCATAGAAACATGCTCTAAAACCTTGCAATACATTCCCAGATATTTTTTTTCTTTATTACCAGAAAACTTTTCCTTATTCCTTAAATGTAAAAAACAACATTTTTGTCGGAGACATGAAAAGAAATCACGTACTGTAGGTGAGTGCCCAGTAGTTTTATTGTTCTAGATAGGTAACTAAAAGCCATGCGGCATACTCAAATTTCTAGTATGTTGATACTGGTGTTAAATGTGGATAATTTGCAAAAAGATTAGGTAATCGGAGTTAACCCAACCTCGCCCCGACCTAATTGCCTCCATCTTAGAACTACTATTAAGTTCATTAACTTTTTTTTTAAGTTCTGTCATAAATTAGATCAAAGTTCATCGACAGATTTTAAATTTCATTTAAAAATTGCATTTCGTTTAGGATTTATGACCATGCCAAGTATGAAATTCTTCTCATTTACCCCCTAAAATGGACAAATTATCTTGGACAGGTATTGGTGGATAGTCTCGAACTCCACAAAAATGCATCAAAAAAATCATGCCCTCGAGCATTTATTTTGAGTTTTAAACGTGAAATAGCATGCTGAACTATTAACTTTATTAACTAATTAATATTATTGCTATTTCAGTTATGACTGTTGTTCGAATTCAGTTATTACAATTATTATTTCAAACGTTAACAATTAACAACGACGAGCCGTCGCTAATAGTTAATAATTGAAATAATAACTTCTCACACTAGTTGGCGTATGAACTGACAACTTGTTTTTGGTCATTACATTGAAATTTATTTAATGAGACTTATATATCATGTCAATATTATAAATGCATATCCGATGTTTTTATTTGAAGCATTCATTTAAAATGCCTAATCGTGCGAAAAAACACTTTGATTTTGTTAAAATGTTTTGCATTTGCTGCATTGGGAAAAGCAAGGATTTAAGACCTTTAAATAATGTTGAAACAACACCGGTGGGAAATAAGCTAGCAAAAAGCTAGCTAATCGCTACCTATAAGTAAAAGACGCGTTTAAGACGTATAAATACGTAATAATACGTGTCTCAAATGTCTTAAACACGTTTTGTGTCACCTGGTGCAAAACAAAAATGGCAAAAATATTAGGCCTTATGTTTGAATGTATTTCGGAAAACTTTATAAATGCGTTTTAATTGAACCTGCAAAAAGACTTATTTGTCCAGTTTGCTATGTTCAAGTGTCACAAAGAATTCCACATCCGTGTAAAAAGTTAAAAAGTCAAAAGAACTTGACGGCCATTGTAAGATCAACATCCCTTGCAGTGCAAAGAAAAATTTTATCCAGTTCTATCAAAGGTTTTAGCATAAAGAATCAGATAACATTTCAGCTTTTGGTTCAACAAGTTGCTATGAACCAAAAACATTTGATTCAAAGCAACTTGTTGACTCTGTCGAAAAGACTGAGGTTAAGTAACCTTTCTTTTCTTCGGATAAAATAAACAAGCTTCAACTAAACTACATACCAACAAAGGTTTTGATGCCTATAAATAATTTTTTACGTAATTTTTGTATGAGCTCAAAGCAAATTTAAAAATTTTTTTGTTATGAACTCTGAGTAATCGTAAGATAAATAAAGTTGCACACATTCTAAAGAGTGAAGGAGGACGGAAAAGTAAGAAATCTGGTTTCAATATAACTGAAAACAACAAGCTGATTGGAAAATTATCAATGGTGACAAATTCCAATTGTTATTAGGAGTAAATGAAAAAAAGAGGTAAGTAATCTATTATCTACAATTTTAGATAAGGGGTCTTCCATAAAGTACGTAGGCAGGTATTGGGGGAGAGGGTTACCCCTTCCTAATATTAATTGTATCGATAAGTACAAGGAGAGGAGGGGGTGTACAATTTACAAGTTAAAAAAAAAGTTATGTTATAATATTATAATTATAATTAATAAATGTTATAGAATATAGATATGTCAAATAAACTAAAATCTTTTAAGTTTTTTATGAGTTGAAAAATTTATGCTTTGGGGAGGAGACATAAATAATGTGTACGTATGCAAAGAGGGTCTTTGAAGGTATATAGTTGCATTCAAAAGGAGAGGGGAGACCTTTATCAGTGGATTTACTGTGTGCATACTTTGCCCTCTAGAATGAAATCTGTATCATTCATTTTCATTTTTAATGCATGTGTAGTTGGTAAAAAAAGCAGCTACCTGATGCAGCATCATATGGAAGGCAATGTTTAAAATAATTTCCTAAAACAAAGACAACTTTGAGCTGTTTTTTTATGATTTCCTTCATGAAAATCCCACTGCCAAATACAATAGGAAACAAAAAGATTTTGAAAAAAAATTATGTATCTTAATGTAATTTTTAATATGATCAGAGTCTCATAATTCCGTAAAATCGTAAGTCTCTACTTATCTAAAAAATATAGAGCAGTACTCAACGAGCTAAAGAAGGCAAAGGACTCCAATTTCTTTAAAGACATACATAGCTAAGCCAGAATAATATCTTGCTCAAATTCATCGACATGAAAGATGTAGTCTTCAACATGATAAATAATTTTTAAATTTGATAAAAATAATTACATAAATAATAATAAGAGAATATTAAGAGAGCCAAGTCGAAGCTACTGTTTTGTATTAAAACGCTTAAAACGTAGTTATTGAATACAACTACTAATATTTTGAAAGCAGCTATCAATTTGCAGGTAATATGTAAAAAATACAATATTTACCTCCTTTAAAACATTGTTTGACCTCTAACTACCAACCCCAAGCTAATACATAAGGGTTAACAACCCCTTAATTACCAACCCCAAGCCTACATATGTAAGGGTAATTAGAGGTCAAATGAGGTTGAGTTAGCTCTGATTACCTAACCTTTTTGCAAGTCATTCTCATTTGACACCAGTATCAAGATACAAGAAATTTGAGTATGACACATGACTCTTAGTTACTTATCTGAAAAAACACAATTACTAGTCACTTGCCTCAAACACATGAACTCTCTGCACGAACCCATGAAAAATGCTCATTGTAATGAGAGAAAGTTTTCTCTCATTAAAAAAAACAGCATTTTTCATATATATATATATATATATATATATATATATATATATATATATATATATATATATATATATATATATATATATATATATATATATATATATATATATATATATATATATATATATATATATATATATATATATATGTATATATATATATATATATATATATATATATATACATATACAAATATATATATATATATATAAATGAACTTTTATATTAAATATATATATATATATATATATATATATATATATATATATATATATATATATATAGATATAGATATATAAATATATGCACATGTATTAACTAGCTTACATTCAACAAACCAATTTGAACAAACAAACCCTAAACAACAAATTGATATAAATACAAATATATATTCATTTTCACAAGAACCAAAAGTAATCGTATTGTTATAAGTCTTATTGTTATTTTTTTGCATAACCGTAGTAATAATATTTCATAATTATAATTATTTTATAGTTGTAGTTATTGTAGTTATAACTACAACTAAATACAGGTATGTTGTCCGGGCCACAAGCTGTAGAAGAGTCTAGGCAGGAAATCACTTTAGATACAGAAGCTGGAGTGATACGAATGTCAAGCAATGGATCAACCTGTTTGTTGGCAATATCAGGTAGAACACAACTAGTGGAATCAAGAGATAATATTGATAAAAAGTTTTAGCAAACAATTCAGCTTTGTCTTTAGGTGAAGTGACAAAGTCTGAACGATACAAGAGAGTTGGAATTAAAGATTTGCCGTTATTATTAATACTTTTAAAGATTCTCCAAAAGTCACAAGAACTTAATTTATAAGATAAGATACGAGATTTCATGACCTGAGAATAGCGGGCTGGGGCGTTGGACGAAACCTTTTTACAATGGCTTCTAACAGTGATAAACAGACGTCTTTTTTCTGGAGAGTTGTTTTGCTGATAAATATGGAAGTAACGGTTTCAATTGGCAATTGCAGCAGCACAGTGTGAGGAAAACCAAGGAGGAGAGTGAGACTTAACCTGGAATTGTCGGGAAGGAAAAAAAGATTCCATGCCAGCCTGAATCCATGAAGTTATGTAAGAAGCGCATTTGTTTACAGGAACACAAAAGATTTCTACCCAAGGGCCATCATGAAGAAAATCACGGAAAGAATCCCTGTCAGCTTTACTGTAGTTGTAAAAGGTACGATAATAGGGGGATTTAGGTGATGAAGAAGAATGAGATATTAGTTTTAGAGAGATCAAACTGTGATCAGAAGCACCTAAGGATGAATGTGGAGAATCTGAGCACTGACAAGGATCAGAAACAGGACACAAGTCAAGTAGAGCAGGTAAATGATTCGGGTTGTCAGGAAAGCGAGTTGGAAAGTTGAATATTTGAGTTAGGGATTGAGAAAGACAAAAGTTGCGGGCTTTAATGCCTGCAGAATCACTGACACTAGAGCCAAGTCATTCAGAGTGGTGAGCATTAAAGTCACCGACAACAAATATTTTAGCTAATGGATAAAAAGAGAGGGCTTAGTCAATCTGATCAGAAATAACATCAAAAAGAGTGCAGTCTTGAGATGAAGGAGAGCGATATAGAAAAAAGAGAAAGACAATAGAGTGAAAATGTGCTAAGCGAAAGCACATAAAAGAATAGTCTGTGGATTCAAAAATAGTTTCACGACAAATAGGTGAATTCTTACGAATGTTATTGCCCAGGCCAAGTATGTGACTATTGGAGTCTTTACGAAATAAAGGAAGATAACCATCAACACTAAGATCGCATGATTAGACAGCTGAAGTCATATTAGTCTCACAAAGAGCAAGTAGGTCTGGTGAACTTTGAAAGATATATATATATATATATATATATATATATATATATATATATATATATATATACATATATATATATATATATATATATATATATATGTATATATATACAGTTGTTTTTATAAATTTAGGCGCACTCATTTTTTTTGTTCATATATGTAAGAAAATGCTTAAAATAAAAGTAAAATAAAAGTGCTACCGCTATGTTCGATATATAGTTTAATATATAATTTAATATGATGAAGGAAGTGAAACTCTATTATAGAGTACCTTAATTTTTTTTACACGATGTTCATCACTCATTCTATACCAATTAACACAAAAAGTTAATTGATAGGCTTAATTTTATTTTATTCATAAATTTAGACGCACAATCGAAAAAGTCTTATATATTCTTAATTAATAGTTAGTTAGTATTTTTTTTCCTTTATTTTTTATTAATAGGCATAAATTAATTGATTTTGTCGGAAAACCTTACATAAATATGACTTACCTGGAATTAGTTAATCATTATTTAATAAATTAACAAAAGTTAAGTTAGTTTTGCACTAAAAAGACGCGAAAAATGGGCAAAAGACGTATCACTATTGGTGAAAGATGTCAAATTATTGCTAACATCAAAGAAGGAACCAAAAGTAATAGAGAAATTGCCAGGTTACTTGGAGTTTCTGAGAAATGCGTTCGGACAACGAAGCAAAACTTTCTTTACATTGGTGGTGCCAGCGAGAAAACGATGCCAGGTAGACCCTTGTCAACCACCAAAAAGGAAAATAGTGCCCATTTTAGAGCTATCAAAGCTAATCCAAGAATTAGTTACAAAGAATTGATTACAGAATTCAATACAACGCAAAATACGTCGATTTCTCATAGTCCGCCGAATACGTATCAAATACAAGATTGGAGTCTACACTGCTTTGAAGAAATCGCTCCTGCGTCCATATGATAAACAAAGGAGACTAAAAAGGTGTCGTGAAAGAAGGTATTGGACAATAGAACAATAGAAAAACATTATGTGGAGTAATCAGAGTAATTTTGAGTTCATCAATGGCAAATCTAACATAACAGTCAAAAGAATGGCATACGAAAAGTATTACGCCAGGTACATTAAACCGACTGTACAAAGTGGAGGAGGCTCAATAGGAATCTGGTCATGCTTCAATTACAAATGTGTTGATATGTGTCAAACATACATCGGAAGAATCAACTCAACAATGTACGTAGAAGTACTGGAAAACAACATAATTCCATCAATTGGCCTGCTTATGATCAAGGATAAACCATGGACACTTCAACAAAATGGCGCGACTGCACATACTGCATATTATACAAAGGAGTGGTTCAACAATACTAATATCAAGACAATACCGTGGCCTCCATACTCACCTGATTTGAACCCGATTGAAAACATTTGGGCTTGGATTAACCGTGAATTGGCAAAGGTTCAAATTTCAACACTTGGCCAGCTGAAGGATTTCCTTAAGGAAACCTGGTATAGGTTCTCCTTAAAGTCCATCCCAGAAGTAATGTGCAAGAATCTTGTTGAGTCTATGCCTTGAAGAGCTCTTAGTTGTAGAAAAGCAAAAGACGGATACACAAAATATTGATTGGTTTATAAAAAACGCCTCCAAATGTAGCGTGCGTCTAAATTTATGAATAATTTTTTTTGTCTTATTTTTTTAATACGATGTAGTTGTACCTAATTATAATTAAGTATTTGAATTTTTTTTTTGTAAATTTTATAAAATCTAGTATTCTGTATGTATTTATCAAATAAATAGAAAAAAACTAAACCGAAATCTTTTTTCGTTATTGTTTTATAGTTAAAAAACGAAAAAGTTCTATTCTCAAATATGAGTGGGTCTAAATTTATGAAAACCACTGTATATATATATATATATATATATATATATATATATATATATATATATATATATATATATATATATATATATATATATATATATATATATATATATATATATATATATATATATATATATATAATATATATATATATATATATATGATATATATGATATATATGATATATATATATATATGATTATGATATACTGATATAATGATATATATATATATGATTATGATATACTGAATATATGATTATATATACTGGTTATATACCTGGTTATATATAATGTATATATAACCAGGTCCAATAATAGTTGAACTTAGTGATGTTTCGTTAAGAAATCCACTTCTTCTAGCAGCAAAAAATTTAAGAGAGAAAGAAGGTTACAAATCAATTTACATAAGTCCAGATTTAACTGAAGCACAAAGAAGTCTTGATTACGATTTAAGAAAGAAAAGAAACGAAGCAAACAGTACACTTGCTGAAGACTCGCCCTTTCGATATAGCATTCGTGGAAATCAGATCGTCAAAATTAAATCTCAACAGTACTAACTCAACAGAATCTTTTCAGCCATTATCTATAAACAGACTAAATGCTTTAAAATGTATGTATTTAAACGCGACCTCTTTAGAAAATAAATTTGATGAATTTAAGGTATTAGTAGACACTTACCGTCCACAAATCATAGCTATTAGTGAAACACAGTTCAAAAGCATCTCGGTTGTAAATCTAAATGGCTATAATCTATATAGAAGAGACAGAAATGATGGGCGCAGAGGTGGTGGTGTGTGTCTATACATTACTGAAACTATTAAATCATCAGAGCTAAACAATGCTGTTTTTAATTTAAGTAAAATTGAACAAATCTGGGCTACAGTGTACCTTGAAAACAATAAATATTTAGTTGGTTGTATCTACAGACCCAACGATTTTGCTGACATGAGCGACTTGGATTTGGTTTTTAAAAAGACTAAAGACTATATTGATATAAAAGGATACAAAGACTTACTTATTACAGGAGACTTTAATTTCCCGTCAATTTATGGTCAAATGGATACATTGCAAACATTAAAAATGAAAATGGTATCGAGCATAACTTTAGTGAAACTCTTACCAGAACCTATCTGTATCAACATGTAAATGTTCCGACATTTCAAATGTCAAATAATTCTGCCACTAACACTCTTGATCTAATCTTCACAACTCAGTCGGGAAGCATCTGCTCTATTGACCCAAGATCTGTCCTTGGTAACATAAATAAAGGTCATTTGGTCATCTTTTTTGATTTTATTATTAAAAGTATGGTTAATAACTTATCGCACAGTTACTTAAAATTTAATTACAAAAAGACCAATAAAATTTCTGACTTTATTACAAATATTGATTGGGTAATGATGTTTGAAACTTTATCTGTTCAGGAAATGTATGACAATCTAATTCACTTTTCAAATGTACCATGTAATCAATTCATTCCAGTGCTTGACGTATCTCGAATAAAAAAGCAAATTGCTCCATGGATCAAAAATGATCTTAAAACTCTAATTAAAAAAAAGCAAAATCTTAGATACCTGAATTGTGCTTGTAAATGGAGAGATCTTACTCTGTCTAAAGAGTACAAACTGACTTGCAAGTTAGTGAAAAAAGAAATTAAAATAGCTCGTCTTGCATATGAAAATGTTTTAGTTAAAAGATCCAAAACAAACCCGAAGCTTCTGTATAAATACCTGAACAACCAACAACTAATCAAAGAATCAATCAGAGCATTAAAAACAACTAATGGTGATCTAACTCAAGAACCTAGAGAGATAGCTAATCTACTCAATAAATGTTTCCAAAATGTTTTCGTAATTGAAGAAGAAGGGGAACTTCCACATTTCACAGTTGAATTTAACGAGAATCATTCAAAGTTTGTTGATCTAGAACCAAATGATATCAGCTACGAAATGATATTAGATAAACTTAAAAATCTTAATCAAAATAAAGCATGTGGTCCTTATAATATGCATCCATTTCTTCTAAAAAACTGTGCAGAAGCATTTGCTATTCCTCAAACATTAATTATTAGGGCATCTTTAACTAATAGTCAGCTTCCAGTTCAATTTAAATCAGCGAATGTAACACCTCTATTCAAAAAAGGTGATAAGACTCTTCCCAGCAACTATCGTCCAGTTTCATTGACTTCTATTCCATGTAAAATTATGGAAAGTATAATTAGAGCTAAAATGGAAGAGTACCTGTATAAAAATAATCTACTAGCAAAAGCGCAACATGGTTTTGTTAGAAACAAATCATGTACCACCAACCTTTTAGAAAGCATAGACTACATTTCATCCAGCTTAGATGTTGGTATTCCAGTTGATGTAATTTTGTTAGATTTTGCTAAAGCCTTTGACACCGTTCCACACAAAAGACTGTTAGCCAAACTAAAAGCATACGGCTTTGATGGTCTGATACTTAAATGGATCAAGGCCTTTTTAGAAAACAGAAGACAAAGAGTTGTTCAAGGTGAAATTATTTCTGACTGGGTTAATATATTTAGTGGTGTACCGCAAGGGTCTGTAATTGCAGCACTTTTATTTGCTTTATACATTAACGACCTTCCAAAAAAATTGCATAATGTAACCAAACTATATGCCGATGATACAAAAGTGCTTTCTCAATTATCTTCAGAACAATGCGCTACTAATCTTCAAAATGATCTAGATATTGTCTACAAATTGTCTCAAACTTGGCTTCTTTTATTTAACATATCAAAATGTGTAGTTATGCATTATGGTTATAATAACAAAAAATATTTATATAATTTAAACAGTATTCAACTGAAAGAGTCAGATACAGAAAGAGATCTTAGAGTGCTTTTTAATGCAAATTTAAAATGGAAAAATCAAGTGATTAATGCTTCTAACAAAGCAAATCAAATGCTTGGTCGTATCAAAAAGTCATTTGCCTGTTTCGATATAAATTACTTCATTTGCTTTATGTTACTTTTATTCGCCCATTACTAGAGTTTGCAGTTCCGGATGGTCTCCATATTATAAATCTGATTGTGACTATATCGAAAAAATCCAGCACAAAGCTACTAAACTAGTATCATCAATCAGAAATCTTTCCTATACAAAAAGACTTGAAAAATTAAACCTAACTACTCTAGTGGAAAGGAGACAAAGAGGAGATCTAATACAAATGTATAAAATTATGTATAATATCGACAAATTAGAAAAATGCAATCGTTTTCCAATAGTTAATAATCATACGAGAGGTCACTGCTTTAAATATTTCAAGGAAATGACAAAACATAAGCACAGAGAAAACTTCTTTTTTAATCGAGTAGCAAATGTATGGAACTCTCTGCCAGAAGAAGTTGTTAAATCGCCTTCAGTCAACAGCTTTAAAGCAGCAATTGATTGCTGGATGAGCAGCAATTGATCAATTCGGCTGTCAAAGTGTGTCTGATAACACACTCACTGGCTCTGCCAGTTACAGCGTTTTCTACTAACTAACTAACTATATATATATATATATATATATATATATATATATATATATATATATATACAAATTTACATATATATTTATATATATACATATATATATATATACACATATATATATATATATACATATATATATATATATAAATATATATATATACTTTAATTATATAAAAACATATATAATTGTATATATATATATATATATAAATATATATATATAGATATACATATATATATATATATATATATATATATATATATATATATGTATATATATACATATATATTTATATATATATGTATATATATATGTATAAGCATGCCATTAGATCGATTAAATTTTTTATGGAGTGCATCTATGTGAAAAATTTAAAAAGTTTAAATAATAATGTGTGCTGAATATAAACGTCTATTATTAATTTTGATTTTAGTTATAAGATTGTTGTATAAACATTTTTGTCTTAAAGTTGAAAAAAATATTAGTTCAGTTTATTCCAAGTTCAGAGAAATTAAGTTTGCATTTAGCCAGTAAACTGCATCTTTTAGATCTAAGTTTATATTCTTGCACAAGGAACAATAAAGCTTATTATTAAGCAAGATGTTAGTATCCTCAACAAACAAAAGGACTGATGAGAAGTGGACAGAGTTATTTAGGCCAATAATATATATCAAAAATATTAGAACACCAAAAACAAAACTATGGGGAACACCGCAAGCAATGTGTTTATTATTTGATTTGCAACCATTAATGCGAACAAACAGCTTCCGATTTGGGAGATAAGATTAA
Organism: Hydra vulgaris; assembly: GCF_038396675.1. NCBI lineage: Eukaryota > Metazoa > Cnidaria > Hydrozoa > Anthoathecata > Hydridae > Hydra > Hydra vulgaris. The sequence continues at coordinate 21,411,050 of NC_088932.1, read as the reverse complement.
AACCAATTACAAGCAACTCCTTTGATTCTATTATTTTCAAGTTTAGAAATTAAAATGGTATGATTAACGGTATCAAAAGCTTTTGCAAGTCAATAAAAACACCAACAACAAAATGACCAGTATCTAGTGCTTTTTAACTTTTTCGGTAACACTTATTAAAGCAAGACAAGTAGAGTGCTTTAATGGAATACCAAACTGAAATTTATTTAAATAATTATAGTAATTAAAAAATGTGTATAATTTAGAATAAATTAGTTTTTCAAGAAAATTGCTAATGTTAGCGAGAATAGAAACTGGTCTATTGTTAGTACATGAGACTTTTAAACCATTTTAATATATTAAAATAACGCAAGATAATTTCAAAATGTCAGGCAAAATTCTATTTAAAAAGGAGTAATTAAACAACTTAAAGGAAATATAAGTAAATTCAGAATTAAAATCGATAAAAATGCTTGTGGGAATCCTGTTAGGATCCCCACATGCCTATTGATTGCCTAAAATTTTCTAGCTTCATTGTATATACAAGTGATAAGATTTAAGAATGGTTTGTTGAAGATATTGGTCAGCTATCTGGATGCTTAAGATAAGTGCATTTTAGAATTAAGTTTATGAGTAACATTTATAAAAAAGTTGTCATTTTCTTCGCATGTAAGAGTTGATTTAGTTATGTATGTTTCGTTAAATTGTAAGCAGTTTGGAGGTACATTATTGACATTATCGACGTCTATTGGGCTTTTTATACCTTTCCAAGTTTTGAGAAGATTTTTTACATTTTTTGAAAAGAGTTTTTTGAAATGTATTTCCTTCCTCAGTTTGATTAAAATAATTATGGTATATTTATAGCATTTAAAGATAGTTTTTAGTTTAGTTATATTTGTTGGATCGATTATTCTTAATATTTTCTGTTAAATAAGACTTTGACTTTAAATTGATTTTATTATTCATTTTGGCAATCTTGGCTGTAAAATTGAAGCTTGTAGCTCTTAATACTTATTTTTTTAAGTGGCACATGACAATCTAATAACAATGTTGTTTGCGAAATAAGTGCTTCGTATACGCTTAATATCGTTTTTATTGGTAACGTCATCCAATCAACTTTTAATAATTCAGATTTGAATGATTCTTTATAATAGTGTTTAAAGTTCTTCTCTATAAATTATAACTGCGTGGTATAAATAATTTGTTGAAATTAGGAAAAATAATAAGTTGAGGTAGGTGATCAAAAAAAGAGGTTGTTAGGTTTCCTGAAATAATTTGGTTAGTTGTTAAAATTGAAAAGGTATTGTTGATGATTGTAGCAGGATGGTCAGTAACTCTCGTTAGTAACGTAATGTCTGGCCAAATATTATTAGAAGAAAGTAAGTTTAAAATCTCAGAAGCTGCAAAGTCAGAGTTTGACTGTATTAGATCCACGTTAAAATCACCAAGTAGAAAGATGTATTAATTTTTAGTAGATATTTTTTGGAGAAAGACAAACATTTTACAATTAAAGTCGTTTACATCCATGCTCGGGTGGGTATATATGCAACCAACAAAAACATGTTTTTCTGGAAAAGATTATTTTAACAAAAGTAGATTCTAAATAGTTTGGTGGGTATATGATCAAATCATCTTTTCTTTTATTAATCAGTTTTTTTAATAAATATAATAAGGTTCCGCCACAATAAGATTAGATTAATTTGTGTTCAAAATTATAATTTTGAATAGTAATTGGATGTGTGGAAAGAGATTTTTTTTTAACCTTGTTTTTGTATTTCCAATTACGCTAATTTCAAAACTAATTAATGATAATAATATGTAAAAATCTTTAAAAGTACTTTTGTAAAGTGGATATGTTTAAATGAAAAAAAAGTATTTGATATCAAGGTTATGCGAACAAAATTTATTATTGTCAAAATATTGGCAATCTAAATCAAAAGACTAACTGTTTTCCTCATCAGAAACTAAAGCGTGTGATGAAATAAGTTTAATTAAATTTAATTAAAAAGTATATATATTTAATATAATAATTTTATTAGAGGAGAAGATAGTTTAAATTCATTTTTAAGTACATCATTCAATCGAAAGACACCTTTAATACAATTTGAACACAGCCATGTTGAGCGTTTTGATGCTTAAAATGGCTATGTGCAAAGTATACTAAAGGTGTCTTTCGATTGAATGATGTATTTAAATCGGACCCTTAATCATAAGGCTTGCTGCATTTTTCTGCATTCAACTAAAAGGGTTCAATGTCAATTTCCAATTCAAATCTATCTTTTTAATTTTCGATGCAAGTCTGTACTTGTTTATATAAATTTTTTGTTATCTTCAAAAATCATTATAATGAAAAGTAAAGTAGGTTGCATACAAAAAAATTATACTTTACAATCTTTAATGTCATTAATGACGCTTATAAATTTACTGAGTTTAAAGATTTAGTTTAAAACTTGATTTTTGAATAATTTAATTAAATAAAAATTCAAATAAAATAAACCAAATTGTTTAATTTAGATACTACTTATGCTACAAAATAATGATCAAAACCAAAATCTGCGTTCTAACCATAGCTGGACCTTCAGTGTTGGCCATTGATATACCCAGATACCCAGAAAAGGATTTCGATCACTAGAAATTATGATGATTATTATAAAACTAGTTTCAACATTATTATTATCAAAAATTTTTATAAAAATTGTAAGTTTAGAAGTTAAAGTTAAGCTTGAAAAAAAAGGGAGGTTTTTGCAAGGTTTAACTTTAAAGATTTGGTTTTTAAACTGCGAATTTACAACGCCAAGGGTTGTTTTATTGCTCAGTATGCGAATAAATAAATTTAACTTTTTTTTGCTGTACGATTGAATGTAAAACAAAGAATGAATATAATTTTTGCTGTGTTCGGAAACATTGAAGAGTGACTTAAGTACATTCTTTCCTACTATATCAAAATTTAGCATTAACACGTCTTTATAACCATTAAGTTCAAGACCATACGTAAGTACCGGAACCGCTAATGGTTTATTTAGCTGGACTATAGAGCTTGGATGAGCAAAGCAGATTCCGGACTGAATAAGAGTTTAGATTATTGCCCTGAATTTTGATATTCTATCACCAATATTTGAATGATTATGTGAAGCAAAAGAAGAGCTTTTAGTATCCCATATAAACCTAGATGACTAATTTCATCATCCAGCTTTTAGTTTTTTATTTGTTAGTGGTCAACACCTGTGTAATTTCCATAAATTGATGTCTCTACGATACTTTGATTTTGTATGGTTTCAAGTAGGCTTTGAGTATATATTATACAGGTGAGGAGACAGAATCGATCTTTGTATCGCTCCTTGAGTTAGATAAATTGAATATGATTTGCGTCCTAGAAAATGATAAAAGCACTGCTTTCATGATACAATGACAATATAGTATAATAATATAAAGCGGTAATTTCTTATTGTCGTATTGTTTCTCAAATTGAATGTCCCAGCTAAAGCTGTCAAATGCTTGTTCAGCATCTAGGGAACAGAGATAGACAGGTGAGTTGTTGTTGTTGTTGTAATGTTTTAACATTTCACTTATAACAAATTCGGCATGTAAGGTTGAGCTGTTTTTTGTAAAATCGGATTGAAGAAGATGAGTTTTTTTTTATCTGTGGACAGATTATTAAAATGAGATATTCTATTAGTTTCGTAAAGGTAGGAATGATGCTAATACTACGATAGTTATTCGGATCAGTTAATGATTTTTTATCTGATTTAGCAAGAGGTATAATAAGTGATTTAGACATCGATTTTGGTGCCTGACCGTGGTTAGTAATAAAGTTAAAGAATTTCTTTGCATCGTACATGTTTTAAATGTTCTGCAGAGATTCTAAACACATCTTTGGTCTTGTTAAATATTAGGCGAGAGATAGCCGTTTTAATATTTTCATCCGATATTATTACCATATCAAATTTGGGTCCAGGTGGAACTTGAAAATTCGAAGCGGAATGCGTCATTGCTTTGGTATTTAAACGTTTTTTGAAACTATTGGTAAGTCCTTTAGTGAATGATTCCTTGTCCTTTTTTATCATTTATAGTAAATAGTTTTGAATTTGTATCAGACTTTATGTATCTAAAGGTGCTCCAGAAGTTTCTTGGATTGGTATTTTTTAGCTACTTTATTTTTGTGTGTTGCTTATAAAGTTTTTCACAGAGCATTGTAGAAGTGCAATTAACTAGAAAGTTAATGCCTCCTTCGTAACCAATTGGGTAAATATCCCCAGATCTCCCTTAAAAAACTAGATCATGTGCTTCTAAAGCAAGAACTCTAACTATTGCACAACGGCCACTTATAACTTTATGAGTTTTTAAGTAACTCTGACATTTTTCAAACGCCTCTGCCCTTAAACGCCTCTATTTTAGTTACGTAATAAAATATTTGAAAAAATTATTCACATTTTTTCAAATATTTTATTACATAACTAAAATATTGAATGCATTACCACTTTTAACCTTTACATATGAATGATATTATGCAACAATGTTTTATCCCAAATGAACACCAAGCTGAGATAATTGACTTTAAACTTTGAACCTATTGTTTTCTTTCTGGTTAAATGCAATTTGTAAAAATATGTTTAGAAAAATGCCTCTAAATATATTAATTTATAAATCGTAAATGTTTATAAATTTAAAATATTTGTAAATTTAATTCAATTAGCATAAACTGCAATATCATAAGTCCATTTTTCGTTTTGAAATAACATAAAAGACGTTATACACTATGATAAATTGTTTATGTAGCTTAAAAATATTTTTAACTAAAGCGATGTATTTTAGTATGAATTTATTTTTGGTAACTGTCACATATCGCTTTGCGCATAATACCATTTTCAAATATAAAGGAAGGAAGCGAGAACTTCAAGTTGAATGCTCTTCCGCGGTGCTCCCTGATAAGTCCGTACGGACTTCTGGGAGCACTTAAATAACCTAAAAAAAAATAAAAATAAAATATATATATATATATATCGATATATATATATATATATATATATATATATATATATATATATATATATATATATATATATATATATATATATGTATTTTATATATATATATATATATATATATATATATATATATATATGTATTTTATATATATATATATATATATATATATATATATATATATATATATATATATATATATATATATATATATTAAGTTGTTCCGAAAAAACCAAAGTTTAAAAAAAACGAACTCCCTTGCTGTTTTCTGGTGATGGGTAGCGTAAAAACCCTAAATTTTAACTTTCAGCCCAAAATGCTAACCCTAACCCTTGTCTTAAGTTCCCCAAAAAAGGGGACTTAATTTTGGTTTTTTCAAAGATTTTAAATTATTTTTAATCTACAACTTTAAGTAAGTAAACAAAAAAATAAATTCATTTTAACTTTTATTTTACATATATGTTCAGAAAAAAAAATCTTAGCCATGATAACAAGTATAATATGGGATTAAATTATCATAAATATTACTAATTTTTCACGTTTATTGGTATTTTATATATATAGTATTATTGGTATTTCTTATATTGAGTAAATATCAAAATTAGTGTTATTAAAAAAACTACAACACATTTTTTAACTTATTTTACATTGAAACATGAAGGAATACACAAAGCTACAACAAAATTAAAAGTTTGTTTAACGATTATTGAAATCCTTTCTGAAATTGGCAATATACTTTCTGTGATTTTCAAGTACTTTTAACATACTTAGTTTGCTTTTTTCGTCTTTTGTGAGGAAAAATGAAAAGTCTTGCATCAATTTTACACCTTTCTCAGCAACATCATTAACAACTCTAATATTTTTTGAAAAGTTCGTTGCTTTAAGGTTTTGAGGTGCTTTCTGATATTTCCTTGTTAATGATTTTGAAGTCCTACAGCTTATTGAAAAGTTTCAAGTCATTAAAAGGAGTGTTAACTCCAATGGAGCATGTTAACCAGTGCTTGACATACATAAGAGCATTAAAAAGACATATATCTCACAGATTCGCAGTAGTTGCCTTTTTATAGCCTATAGAATCTTTAAAGAGG